>NC_089818.1:3338652-3533942 GCF_029633855.1 Hoplias malabaricus
TGCCTGTAAAGCAGCTTTTGTGAGAGTTGGGATTTATCTCTACTGTATGACATCCTTTTCACACACAAATCTAGATTACTAAAAAAAAAAAAAAAAACATTCATCCCACAGATATCTCATGCTGTCTTTCCTATATAAATATAAAGTGCCATTTTCTTCCTTCCAGCAGAGGGCGCTGCTGTCTCTGGATGCTCCCCTAATTAGCGATTTGTTCTTTCCCAGATGTTCATGAAAATAAAAAGGCAACACATTACAGCAGTGATCTTTTCAGAAAACCTCCAAGGTCACTGTTTCTGTCCGCTGTGTTAAAACGTTCTGGACAATCTGTAATACTTGTACATGCATTTGTACCATTTCCACCCAGTAATCAGTGGGCCTGGACGTTTGTACTCTTAATATATGCTGAATGGATGAAGACTATCATGTTTCATAGATATCTGATGTTTAATAATATTTTTGTTCTTTTTGGTCTCCTATGTTGTGCCTTGGGGACTTGACAAAGATCATGTCCACTGTTTCTCACGGAGGTGAATTCATCTTAAATCGCCTCAAAACTTGCTGCTGAGGCTTAGCACACACCAAGAATTCACAGAATAAATTCATGAAGGCATATTTTGTGAGTTTTTCAGTGCTCAGATTCAAGTCCTGTGAACTCGTTTGCATACGGTGGCAGCACTTTGACAGTGAATGGATTACTACTGAACCCGAAATAAACAACATTGCCTACTGTTTGCATCAGGCCTTTACAAGAAGCCATTTGTGGGCGCCTGCCTCTTACAATCTGTTGGGTAGACACCTAATGTCAGTTTTATCACTGGCAATAAATCTGCTTTATCGTCATATTCTGTATGATCTGCGCCTCAGATTTCGGACTTGTTGATCCAAACAACTGAAACGTGGAAAAAGAAGAATAAAGTAACAGTAATGTTCATTATTGTCCTCCCATTCTTTATGTCATACTTGGACAGGCAAGCACACCATTCCATTAAGGTGTGGGCAACATGAGACCCTCTGCAGAAATGCAGTCCCATCAACACCGAACAGCAAACGTTCTCTCCTAGATAAAGACATCATCCTTGCTACACCTGAACGTCAGTGTGCTTGTTCCAGTGCTTATTAATCGCTTGATGCCGGTCCATATGTATCTACAACATTTGCCACCACCTTAGCATCACATGCTGGTCTCACATGGTGGTGAAATATTTCCATCCCCTGTGGGTTTGAGAATATCTGGTGAAAGGAGGTGGTTGACAACCTTCTGTCCACTTTGACTGCTTTCAGATGCTCCCTCCATGCTGCTGGCACCCGTCAGACCAGGGTAACAGTTCAGTGCAGACTTGGGTGAAGCCGGAGATGCCGCCGCTGACCTTTCAACATGATTCTTTCCTCTCTGGTTCTCGCCAGAGGAGGGAACAAATCCTGGTGACCTCATTGATCCTTCACCTTCAAAAACTGTCCCTGGAGACTTTGGGCTTTGCCAGGATTGTGGTGTAAGTGTTGCCGTATCTTCAGTTACCACTAGATGCAGGCTGGATGATCCTTCCTCTCCAGATTCGCTTAAATTGACCTTGAGTCCCTTGGCTTTAATGGGATTGTTTGGAGTCACCCTTGGAGAACTCTTGATGTTTTCACTGCTCATGTCAAAACTTTGGTTCTCCTCCCCTTGGGACAGGGTGCTGCTCTCAGGCTTGTACTGGACAAACTCGTAGAGACCCTCTTTAATGATGGTGGGTTGTTTTGCCTTTTCATTTGCCCTTGTGTCCAAGGCAGTGATCTGACTGAGATCTAGAGGCGGAGGAGCACGAGGGTGCCTTGACTGCATCCCAGTCACGTTTGGGAGCAGTGCTGTTTTCTCCACTTCACTGACGTCTGTGGTGCAGCTTGCAAAGCTGTCAATACTTGACAGGCTTCTGATGTCGGTTATAGGGCGTTCCTTTAGCACCGGTTCTGACTGGACCACCTTCATCTCCAACTTCTCTTCCCTGCTCAACTTAATGCCTCCTTTCTGAATCAGCGCACCAGTGCTTGCAGCAGCAGGAGCAGTTGTCATCTGGTTATACATCTGTTCCAGAGACTTTGCATTCAGCCTTTGAGGGCTTGACCCTGCCTTAATTAATCGTTCGGGAGATCCCAGCTGCGCCACTTCTTGATACTTTGTGTCATAGGGTTTGGTGATGGAGTCTGAGCTTTTTTCAAAGTTCCATCTGCTTGGAGAAAGATGATTGTCAGAGGGTTTCTCTTCTGTTTTCTCTATCACCACGTCCATTAGCTCCATGTTACGGACGAAAGCATCTTTCATGTTCATAGACACGATGCTGCCATTCCTCTTGGCCCTCTCCAGAGCTTCTCTGCGCTTTATGGCCTTCTCCTGCCTCTTCTGCTCTTTGTAGAACTCTGAGAAGTTATTGACAATAATAGGGATGGGCAGTGCGATCACCAGGACACCTGCAATGCAACAAAGCCCACCTACAATTTTACCCAGAAGGGTTTGTGGATAGATGTCTCCATAGCCCACTGTTGTCATCGTAATTGTAGCCCACCAGAATGATGCTGGAATACTGGTGAATTTGGTGGCGTCTTCGTCTTTCTCAGCAAAGAATACCAGACTGGAGAAGATCATGATTCCCATGGCTAAAAACAATATCAACAAACCCAGTTCATTGTAGCTTCTTCTGAGTGTGAAACCCAAGGACTGAAGGCCTGTAGAGTGTCTGGCCAGTTTCAGGATCCTGAGTATTCTCATGATCCTGAAGATCTGGACCACTCGGCGAACATTCTGAAACTGTAGGACACTCTTATTTGACTCCGTAAGGAATATAGTGACATAGTAAGGTAATATTGCTAGTAGATCGATGACGTTCAGAGGACCTTTGAAGAACTTCCATTTGTTGGGAGAAGACAGGAACCTCAGAACGTACTCCATTGTGAACCACGCTATGCACACTGCTTCCACATGAGCAAGGCTGGGGTTGTCATTTGACTGTCCAAACTCATCGATGACTTGTAACTCGGGTAAGGTGTTCAGTGACAGGGCTATGGTTGAAAGAATGATGAACAGAATGGATATTATGGCCAGTACCTGAAAAGAGAGCGAGAAAGAGTTAAATAATGTGTGCCACATGCTTGCATTGTTCATGCAAACCATTTAACAATTTTAAAGGCATCTCAACATCTAGCCTATTTAAGGATTTAATACTGATCTTTGTACACTGTAAAAACCTAGGACAAATCAAGGTACACTACCATATAAAACATAATTTTGTTTCTCTGGTCTTTGAAAACATTCTTTCATTTAAAAACATTCCAGACTTCTGATTGGTGGGGCAGTCGCAGTCACACAGCTCCAGGGACCTGGAGGTTGTGGGTTTGATTCCTGCTCTGGGTGACTGTCTGTGAGGAGTGTGGTGTGTTCTACCTGTGTCTGCGTGGGTTTCCTCCGGGTGACTGTCTGTGAGGAGTGTGGTGTGTTCTCCCTGTGTCCGCGTGGGTTTCCTCCGGGTGAATGTCTGCGAGGAGTGTGGTGTGTTCTCCCTGTGTCCGCGTGGGTTTCCTCAGGGTGAGTTGTCTGTGAGGAGTGTGGTGTGTTCTCCCTGTGTCCGCGTGGGTTTCCTCAGGGCGAGTGTCTGTGAGGAGTGTGGTGTGTTCTCCGTGTCCGCGTGGGTTTCCTCCGGGTGACTGTGAGGAGTGTGGGGTGTGTTCTCCGTGTGTCTGCGTGGGTTTCTTCAGGGTGCTCCGGTTTCCTCCCACGGTCCAAAAATACAGGTTGGGTAGGTAGATTGGCGACTCAAAAGTGTCCCTAGGTGTGAGTGTGTGTGTGAGTGAGCATGTGGCGCCCCCTCCGGGGTGTATTCCCAGCTTGCGCCCAATGATTCCAGGTAGGCTCTGGACCCACTGAGACCCTGAACTGGATAAGGGTTACAGATAATGAATGAATGATTGGTGGGGCATATTAATATAATATTTGCTTCCACACCTGCCCTGAAAGCAGGGGTGACACCAGTGTTCCCCTTTCTCTATTAAATGTACAGGAGATGTACTGAGGGCTGCCTTATCGATTGTGTACAAATTTCATCACAGATACCTCTGGTAATAAGCACTGCCAAGCATTTATTGATCAGCTGCTTTGTTAGTTTATGGAATGGATGCCTCTTGAGATTTTCTAATTTGCTCAACTGGGTACTCAGATATTCTGGATCAGACTGAGTTCCCTCTCTGAAGATCACATTTCACACCATTAAATCAATCCCTGTGTTTGCAGTGTTACAGAGGAAGATGCAAAGCTTTTATTTAAAGTATTCTTTGAGCAAAAATGCCCAAGTTGCTAATATTGACCCGAAGCTAGTAGATGCCAGTTAGCATTATGGAAATAAGGTCATGTTGGTCTTCGTTGACATTTGTTCATCGATTAGCCTCTTAGCATTTAAGGATGAGTAGATGGAGTTAGAGGTTTCTGTTGTTGGGTATTAATGTATGAGGCCAAGTTCAAGGTCACCATCAAACGATTAAGCATTCTCCAGAAGCTACACTATATGGTCAGATGTTTGTGGACACCTACTCATTCAGCAGTATTTATTTATTATAAAGTGTATTTATTTTCCTTGATGCAGTAAATGCTTCTTCCAGTTACAGTGGGTAAAAAGTGTAAAATGTCAGGTGTTTGTGATGTACCCAAATAATTTTTATTTATTTCCACCTTTTAATCTTAGTGCAATTCAGTTGAAAAAGAAAATAAATAAAATAATAATAATTGAGGGGACACACAAAAATGAAGAATTAAATAAATTGTGGGTGCCTAAGTGTGCACACCCTCTTATATTTGAGGGTGTGGCTGTGTTCAGAAATAACCAGTTAAATTCAAACGTTGAATTGTAATCAGTACACAGTATATTGTGCCACCAATTAAAATGACTGTTTAACCCTATGAGATGTTCTTATAGGATTTTCATTTTTTGACATCTACATAACTGCCTCTTACAGCAAAATCCCTGGTACGCAAAGAGCTTACAAAGCATCAAGGGGATCTCATATTTGAAATGTATCAGTCAGGAGAAGGGTAAAAAAATAAAAATATGTCCAATGCCTTAGATATAGCTTGGAACACAGTGAAGATGGTCATCAATGTGAATAAAACATGGCACAACTGTGACTTTACCCAGAACTGGACATCCCTCCAAAACTGATGAAAACAAGAAAGAAATGCGGTTCAGGTTGTTGCCAAGAGACCTACAGCAAGCACGAATTTCTGTCAAGTGCTGGTTGTGCTGCGTGACAAAAATTTCCTTTTACAACGGCTCACCCAGAGCACAGACCTGAATCCAACTGAAAATCCATGGGGTGACATGAAGAGGGCTGAGTACACCCTCACAATCTGAGAGATTTGGAGTGCTTTTGCAAGAAAGAGCAGGCAAAGATCACCATGTGTGGTATGTACCATGCTGACAATGATTAGTGAAGTGAGCTGTGAGATTGGGATGGGCTAAGTGGCCAGAAACATGTAAATAACTTATGAAAGAATAAAGTTATGTTAAAACCAAGCACATCATTGTTTTTCTTGTGAAATTCCCAATAAGTTTGATGTGTCACATGACCCTCTTTCCATTGAAAAAACAAAAGTTGGATCCAAAATGGCCGACTTCAAAATGGCCGCCATGGTCACCACCCATCTTGAATAGTTTCCCCACTCCCGTATACTAATGTGCCACAAACAGGAAGTTAATATCACCAACCATTCCCATTTTATTAAGGTGTATCCATATACACACACACACACACACATTTCAATAACAGTCCGGAAATATATGACGCCTGTGGGACAATATTAAGTTCATTAATGGCTACAGAAACAGGTTGTTTGAATAGTGTCAGGACGTAAGGTTAAATGTGCCACAGTCGTCATACATCTCCAGACTGTCATTGAGTCAGTGGAAAATTTGTCAGTGTCTTTACACTAAGACACTTTAATAGCTCAGCAGTCCAGGTAAGTGCAAAGTGTCACATTCAACACACATTAAACAACAGTGGTTAAGCCTCTACGAAGTGGTGGAACACCCAGGGCATCATCTGATATATGTATATTTTTATGATTATTCAGAAAACCTTCAGAAATCTCTTTCATCTCCCCACTATTCGTGGGTTGGAAAGAGTGAGTAACCACTTCTAACCTTTCTGTATCCTCCCTATAGATAGCAACTCAATCCTATTATTACAATTATCCCCAAACATCCGCCGGTGGAGAAGACAATGTGAGCACACTCACATGCGGGAGGCGCTAAAATCTTTCCACAGCCTTTATATCACTGTACATTATGATCATGTACTATATGAAGATACATGGTCTTTATATAATGTGGCAGTCCCTGTAGAAGGTTAATTATAAGGCTATAGATGACACAAAGCCTCAGAGTGCCACATGAAATCCTCTCCACCAATGTCACCCACTGCCAACTTACCAAGGAAAGCCTATCAGTCCAACAGAAATCTTTTAGAGAGTCAATGTGAGCGCAAAGATACACCTAGGCATTTTTTTTTCTTGTTGTTTTTTAAATATTCAGCAAAGCTTTAGAATGTGTAAGTGCTGGATGGTTTCTATTCAGGTCTCTTTTCCACTGAAACTTTGTAAGTACTAATTTTAAAGATGCAAACCTTGTTTACAGTTTACATTCTCAACAAACAACCTCTTTTAATATTTTTTTGTCTGTTTCTATTAATAATATCTTAATTGCACTTAGTAGGAAGCTATATATTTTTTTAAAAAGTTAATAAAGTTTAAAGAATGTAATTGTTTACTGTTTAATGAATATGGTTTAGTAAGTTGCTTATTTTGCATTAAATTTAGGCTAGTTCACAACAAACTTAACATCGCTTGTGGATGCCAGCAAGAGGATTGGTAAACAAAAATGAAAAAGAATAAATAACCCCCCAGAAGTTAAACTGAAGATGTGGAAGGATCAATATGGCATTTTTAATCCTGAGCAAATGTTACTTTATAACTTAGCAAGCTTTGTTAATTTGCTAACAGGCTAACGGCTAGGCCTGTTCATATTTCCATTCTAGCCACATAATGCTTTTATACTTTTTTTAAATTAATTTTTATGAGCATTATCATCTTAAATACTCTTAATATCAATTACAAGTGGCAGCATGTTACAGAGATTTTCAGGGGGAAAAAATGTAAATAGAAATGGCCACAGAATTAGCCATGGTTCATGGCACCATGTTACTTAGAGAGTGGATTACCACGGCTCTGAACTGGCAACTACACCATGACGCAGGCTCCATCCATCCGTGGTACAACTGAGCTGATGGATGCTCAGGGCCAATAAGAGGCCGGCCAGGTCAGAGGTTAGAAGCGAGGTAAAAAATAAAACTGCTTGTAATCCTCAGTGGTATCAGACGCTTGGGTCAATAAGGACAGGGAGGAAGTCATTTAAAATGTAGAAGTTGCCGTTCTTTGCCTTAGAAAATCTCCAGAAGTGTAAATTTACACAATTATTATCGCTCAGCTTTTACCCAAAAATGACCACCATGTTTCTACAATCACTGTCCAATTAATCTGTTGCACTGACCAAATATTTATATAGTCATTCTACAAATGCAGACTCTCTGGAGACTTTCCCTTTTGTCCTGTGCATCAATGGTCAGGACCCCTCAAAGTGAAACTACAAAGTGGAACTACGAACGGTTAACAGCTGATAACACTTTAAAACTATGGCTGCAAACTGACAGCAATGTAAATATAATTATTTTTAATCACAAATATTGATCAGTTCATAAACCTTTCACACAACATAAAGTAGAACGTTTTTGTGTAAAAAAGAATACTAGTAGAATATGGAACATACATCCTCCTCACCTTTTAAAAAAATACGTTTTTGTATATAATATGTAAAGAAAAACATACTATTTTTCCTCTGGGGTGGTACGACTGTCCCATGAGAAGTAGGAATTGCTTCACGTGTCTCAGAGACAGAATGTGTTTGCCTTTACTCTCCCAGGGTAAGTGCATCTGATTGGGGGAGTGCTAACTAATGCTGGGAACTTATTTAAATACTGGCATTCTTTGATAAACTATAAGAGTTGGTCATATGTTTATGTAAATGCACTGAACTATTCCTTTTTTTTTGTGACATCTAACTTCTGTATGCAGGAGAAATATAATCCATTAAAACACTTTTAACAAGCACCGTGTTAGCGCTTTGTTTTTTGACTATGTTGAGCTGCTAGTGAGCAATAAGTGGCAAGAACCACCTGCTGTGAAACTGACTCTCTACACACACAGTTAAATAGCACTTCTATAAATGCTGATGTGCTTGCCCGTCTGTGTACACCAGATATGTAAATCAAAAATATTTTCAAGTCACACCTGTTCTCCTTGAAATGACAGCATTAAAATGTAAGGGTATTTGAAAAGATGTGAATAATGTCAAAGCTACAATGAGAAAACAATGTTAAATGTAAACACCTGTAAATGTAAATGTACCCAACTTTGGACATTTTCTGCTTTTGCACTCAGTAAAAAGCAAAAGGGCAGCTGTTGTATTCCGAAGTGTAAAAAATGTGACAGCAAAGGTATCCACATGTGTCATCTAAAGGGCAATATGGGGAAAAAAGTCAGGGCTGTAGAGTGAAGGGTAAAGTACAAAAAGACAGCAGTTCCCAGGATGCCAAGCTGTGGTGGGCATCTCATTCATCACGAGCTGAACTTTGGGATGAAGGCGCTGTGCATTACTATGCACTTCCGCTTTCTCGCACTTCTGCTTAGTGATGGCTGGGGTATTTTTAAGTAGCTGCTAGAGAGACAAAAAAAAGAGAGAGAGGGCGAGAGAATATAGGTGGATATAGAGGGGATTACTGGACTCTAGCTGTCAGAGGATTGGTCCAAGCGTGTGATTACATGAGCATGTCTTTGACACGGTGAGGTTTTTTTGGGATGAGTCCAGGGCATGTGCTCAGAGAGAAGAGTACAGATCCTCCCCAAGAATTAACTCCCGCTTCACCTGCAGCCAGGGAACAGTGTCCCAGCCTGATGATGTCATCAAGGAGAGGCTAAAGACTGTGCAGTCAAGTGTCTAGAGATAGCGCCAAGTGTAAAGCAATCTTCTACCTGCCCCCCACAAGTGGAATGCATAGCCATGGTGTCCATGTCACTGTTATATTCTGAAATGTAAGTGCTTTAAAGGAATCGCTGGTCAGATGTCACAGACAGTAACTGGAGAAGAGAACATTTTAATGGGCCGTGCTTTAGGCTTTTTGCTTTTCGTTATGCAATTTTGTCCTTAAAGTTACCGAATAAAAGCCTTAGCATGTAATAACGTTGGGTATCTAAGGGGTTAACAACCCTTAAAACAATGACGAAAATAAGTTAAAACATCCTTTACAGTGAACACACCTAAATATGGAATTATAAACCCCCTTTTTAGAGCAGTTTCTATTGATTTGATGGGTTAAAGATATTGCAGTGAAAATACAAACCAGTATTTTCAGCGGTACAGTAAAGAGCTCAAGTAAAAATGTACTAAAATCACTGGATTGATGCTGGACACTGATCAGGGTGCGGTTATGGGCAGTCTCCAGTTTTGGGTGCAGCTGTCCTGGCTGAGCTCTTTGTGACCTGGGCCGGTCTTTTAGTCCTTGGAACATCTGGCCCCTGGGCTAAGCAGATTAATTGGAAGATCTGGACTCTTTTTTCCCCCTCGTTGGGCTCTGGGTTTCTGCAGCGACAGAGGCTTCAGAAAACAAATGTTGAAAAATATCTGTGTGTGGGAATTGTTTGCGGAAGGCAATCCGACTGAACATGAGGATTTGTTTCTAATCTTCCATTATGTGCTGGATTTAAACAAGACTGTGACGGGAGAGCTGGACCCTCACACGTGCACTGCAAACAGTTTAGCTGTACTGTAAAGAGGAATAACAGCTCTTCTAGATTCTAAGTACAGGAAGTTTTGACACTTATGTAGCTTCGCTGTTTTAACAGCTGATTGCAGAACACAAAACTTTAGTTATAACCAAGGCATTTTGACACAGGGTTAAAACTAAATTAATCAAGTCCTGTTGAAGTAGGGAGAACAAGAAGAAATATTGCTTAAAATCCATCTAATAGTTTCTGTTCTATTGTGTATTTAAACTGAGCTGAAGTCATGATTTACAACGAAACTGGAGTCTTTGGTCCTAGTTTGAGGGATAGGTACCAATAAATCTACACTGGAATTCATGGACATTTTAAAACTTCTACATTTTTCCAGTGCAAGAAAACTAAGTATATTCAGCACCACAGACAGCTCCACGTTTAAGTACACACCCCTATGCCACTATTTCCATTTCTCAGAACATTTTTAGAATGTGTGAGTGTGTGTCGCCCTGCAAAGGACTGGCGCCCCCTCCAGGCTGTGTTCTCTCCTTGCGTTCAGTGATTCTGTGTTTGCTTCGGACCCACCATGACCCTGAAGTGGATAAGTGTTACAAACAATGACTGAATGATGAACATATATATAAAACACTGCAAAAGGCTGTAGCCATCTATTCACTTTTCATTTCTATTTCAAACTGAGAGTTAAATTCAAGTTATTCATTTTTTTAAAGGTTGTTAATAAGTAAACATACATTTAATAATAAATAACAAAGCATTAATTTAGGGGTTTTATAGAGGCTTAACATATGTACTCATCACAATGCGTATGCATGAATATGCATGCCCGTGTTTAGTTTTGCGTAAGATTCAAAACCCTAAGGAGACCAGGTTTTTTGGAATTAATTTGATTGTATGAAGCAGATGAGGCCATTTCTAAGAGTGAAATTAAGAGATGAGGACAAAGTATCCTTGTGGATTTCTTTAAAAATCTTACAGATCATATACTGATGTGTATTTGATGTATCTCATACTTGAAAACCATGTAGGTTTACTGTAAATACAGATACAGATAAAAACCCAGTACAATCTTCACTATAAGAGCTCATCTCCATGTCTGTGTGGAGAATTAGAGAAGCATGTGATGAAGCAGCGCTCTGCGAGTATCCTGGCTCCGACAGGGAGAGGGTGAAGGTTGAATTATTTCTGGAAAACACTGTTATCATTTCTGGCCGCAGAGGAAGAGGAAATTCTGTCTGGAAACCCGAGAACGTCTTGGTCGATATCGGGGTGGTATTTATGGAAGGCTGACAGGGGATCTGTTTGATTGGGTTTTTTTTCAAAGGGTGGAGTTTATTTGGAGGGACCTGGCGAAGCCTTTGTGCTGAATAAGTGACATTCAGGATGCTACGGCATGCTAATGACATAAGACAGTGGACTAGAGGAAACCAAGGAATATTCATTCATTCATTCATTCATTGTTACCACTCATCAAGTTCATGTCAAAGTCATGATGAAAGAAAACTCAACATAGGCTGCATACCAATTGTGTACTACACACTTAGACAGTATATACTATGTACTTATCTTAATAGTACGAGTTTGTCAGTCAATTACAAAGAATATTAACATACTACACTGTATTTTACTAACAGGATGTGATAAACTGTTGCTATGAAAATACACTGCCAAATTTAAGGTCGTAAAATAACAGTTTCTGCACTAAAATAATGCACTGTATGTTGGATAATAAAAACATTTATATTTGGCAATAAGTTTCACGTTCCCCTCGGAATATTTAGCGCACAGTCTTTGTGAGTGTGGTAGCATTCGTTTTATAGTCAGTGAAGTGCACAATTTGGGAAAAAGCCCAACAATTTCCAGAAATGAGTAGCTCATATCTTTTGATTTCCTGTTGGTCTTTGGGACAGTAGTCCATCATTAACATACTCAAAAGTCAACTGGCTCTACGCATGAATTGTTTATTTTTTAACGTACCTAACTGTGTCGCAGATTGGACACTCAAAAGTGTCCATAGTTGTGAGTGGGTGAGTAAATGTGTGCGTGTGTGTCGCCCTGTGAAGGACTTGTGTTTTCCGGGACCCACCGTGATCCGGAACTTGATAAGCAGTTACAGATAATGAATGAATGAATGAACGAATGAATGGATGTAACTGATCTGTAATATAATGTAGTTGAATAGTGTAATGTAATTTGCTCTGCAGCTCAGTTCTGTAATGTAAGTCCGTTTGTTCCATCATGTAATGGAAGGGAATTTCAAGAGATGGCACAATGTCACCTTTTCTTTTCTGGAAGTAAAAGCCATCCCTTGAAACCTTGAGTATCATCCAGTGACACTGATCTGATCAGTTAACCTTAAACACTACTAAATATCCAACTTAACCCTGCTGTATTAAATCTGTTTCTTCTGTAATGTGATTCCCCTTGTTGTATAATATAATGCACTTCTGTAATGGAATGTAATACCACTTGCTCCATAATATAATTCAGTCTAACACACGCTACAGCAAAACCACAGAGGTACATCTGGGCCTGTAAGGGTTAAACAAGTCGTTTTCCTCTGTATGTCCAGGCTCTTTTGGTGTGTGTGTGTGTGTGTGTGTGTGTGTGTGCATATATGTGTGGAGTGTGTTTTCTGCGGAGGAGGCAGGAAGCTCACAGTGGAGGGGTGTGTATCTTGATTACAGTGATTAGTCAATAAATGTGGCCCTGATGAACAGGCAAATCCTCCTTTACACACCAAACCCCTCACACTCACAGCCTGCTATTCCCCCTGTCCAACTTGGCCTTTGTCTTCATTAACCCTTTAAATGACAAGCAGAAGAGTAACTTTTCTCTGCCTTTTAACCCCACAAATATTTTCTTTCTGCAAATCAAGAATTCGGTGTGGGTTGCTATGTTCCCATCAGAAAACAACAATTCAGACTTTGAAACCAACTCTTAGAAACGTATTCCACACACTTCTGAGAATCTCTGAATGTGTGTTTTTAGAAAGTACTGCAGTGCATCCAGCAATAACAACAGCATGCACTTCTTTTACACACTGATAGACAACACAATAGCACATACAAATCACAGATTGACCATGACCAAAAATGACAAACACCAACTCCTCTGGGGGATGGTTTTAATAAATTAAAGGAATTAAAAGGATTCACCTTTGACACGAAAGGGTCAATATTGATTATATTAATAATTAAGTATTCTACTTAAAGTTAAAATGCATGGGCATATCCTTGCATTTTAAAACATAGTTTTTACCACATACACGAAGCAAAGCGGAATGGAACATGTTGATGATGAGTCTGAGGCTGTGTTTAGAAGATAAAGACACAAAGCTTTGTCCTAAAAAGAAGCTGGCAAGGCTCCTGGCTGAGGCAGAGGCTCTGAGGCTGAGTGGGCCAGGAGGTGGAGGTAATAGTAGGCACTTTTGTTGTCACGTCATGTTAATAACACACAGCTTGCTCCAGTGTGAGCATCATTAAAGAGCGGGGCGTTGCAGCTTCGATCCGGTCCCAGCCAAATCTTACACACAGCACATAAACACTTCAGAGCTGTGCGATATGGACATAATATTGAAAATGATTACAATTATTGTGTACTTATTGTAACAGATTTATTTAAAACTCTGTAGTCAAATTTAACTGAATATAAATACAGAACAGCGTAAGATATGTTGTGGGAATTTGTGTAAGCATTCTTTGTGCGCTCTAAAATCTAATAGATTTTTTATATAAAGCTGACAATATTTGCCTTGAATCATAAATGAATTACAATAGCAGAAATTTGCGGCTGTGTAATTTAAAATTTCACAAAGATCAGTTCAGCCTCAGCATGAAATTCTCTGTGGTGTGCCACAGGGTTTTGTGCTTTGCCCAGTTTTATTACCTTTTAATGTCATATTGTATCAAATTATTCATTTTAAATGTTAAAAATGCTGAAATTATAACAGACAACAAAACAGTTTGAAATTATGATGATGCTATGCATATATAACAAAACATACACTGCAAACACAAGGCAGTGACCAATAACACGAAAACAACATCAAGTCAAAGTAGGTGATGTTTGGGCTTTATTGAGAAAAGCACCTTTTCGCTGAAGTCAAAACATTCACAAACAACAATCACTTCACAAGCCAAATGTTGTCAGCTGTAATTTGGAACACCATCAGACACTGACACTGTGTCAGCACATCCTGTCCTGCTGATATCAAGTTTGAGTTTATGAAGTCTGACAAATTGAATTATACAAGACAGACAAGAGCAGTTTCTCTCATACATAAATTCAGTGACGTAGTATATAGTAAATACTATTTTGTGGCCTCAAAATACTATTTTGTGGCCTCAAAATACTATTTTGTGGCCTCAAAATACTATCTTGTGGCCTCAATATATTATTTTGTGGACTCAAAACACAATTTTGTGGCCTCAGTATATTATTTCGTGGCCTCAAAATACTATTTTGTGGCCTCAATATATTATTTTGCTCAAAATAGTATTTTGTGGCCACTATATAGTATTATGTCACCTTAGGGGCTCCGTAGGTGCTCAGATCATCTTCTTACAAAGGTTTTGTGAATTGATGCTGGAGTAGCCACATATGAGACGTCTCCATGCCCAGTCTTTGTGCATCAATTAGATAGGTATGAGGTCCCCAGCCCTTTGGCTGTGGAGCAGTGGAACTCTGCTCTCAGTCCAGTTCCTTTGAGTATGACGAGTTTGAGAGATAGAACTAATCATCCTTTATGGCTGAATGCAATTAAGTCAACACAGAAAAACTAAAAACTAGTTTTATGTGTAACCAAAAGAATACGGGTTGTTTCTGCAATTAAAAGAGGAGAAAAACAATAGTAACCCCTTTGGTTTCACATGTTAGTTTGGATGACCAGGTGTCCGCACACAATAGGAAACCACAGTAATGAAGCTGAAAAAAGCAGTATTTAACATATTGAGTTTAACATATACTTCATAACTCAGGTTTTTTTTTATCTGAAAGGCATAATAGTGATGAAGTGTTATGTCCATGCGGAGAGAAAATGCGTGTGTGTCTGTGTGTTGTCTGTGCGCGTGTGCATGGTCAGCTGAGGTCTTCAGTGATAGATGAGCGCCACTGTGACTTTGATAAGGTGAATAACTTTAATGACTCTTGTTTCTGACTTCTCTGCCATTGACCTCCCCAAAATACCGCAAACCTCTGGGCAGCACTTTATTTGGAAATCTCTCCATTTCTCCCCTGAGAGAGAGAGAGAGAGACGCCCACTGGAACTTCGCTAAGCTCTAAAAATCATTCTGGAGATTGATCTTCCTGGAAAGACTTAAGGACGGATTCAGACGGAGCTAATGGACCTGAGCTTTTGGTCCCTGACTCGAGGAAATGGAAACTTTCTTTAAAGTCATATTTTTAAAGCATGTTTGTATGTAAACGGTTTGACGAACAATCACTGGCTTCAAAGAATTCCATCAAATCCTCACAGATTAGATTAGAGGCTGTATTGATCAAACATCCTAAAATAGCGTTTCATCAAATGGTTCTTGGTAATCACATTAAACGACAGCCTGGATCCTCTAAGGAAATGTAATAAAGCTTAAGGCATATACTGACTATGTAGTAAAATAAGCAAAGCTCATATACAAAAATGAATATAGTGCAATATGTTGTCAATATACTCAACAACAGAACATGTGTAATGAGAAAAGTCAGAAGCCACCCTTAATGTATTCCAATTCCAGTGAAAACAGCAATCGAGAAACTAGGACGTCTTCACAAAACGATTAAACGCTGAGAAGCCGAGATCCTTAACAACTTCGCAAGACCTGCAACCCAAAACTGCTCCAAACTTGCTTTGGATATGAACATTTTCAGAGCTGTTTATCTCCATACATCCACTGTCAGGAACACTGATATGTTTTGTTATTGCACAAGGAGTACAATAAAACTTGGACTTCATGTTTAACCCATCTGTAATAGTGAACACACACACACACAGACCTTGGGGTTTTGGGCCAGTGAACACACACATACACAAAGTGGTGGATGGATAGCCATCTCGGTGCCCAAGGATCAGCTGGGGATTAGGTGCCTTGATCAAGGGCACTTCAGCTATAGATGTTAAGGGAGGAGGTAAAACACTTTCATCTCCCACCATCCCCTTCTTTTTCCTGCTGGTGCAGGGGTCAAACCTGCAACCTTTTAGTCACACACCCATTTCCGTAACCTTTAAGCCAAAACAGCTGAATTAATTAAATGGAGGACCCTATCTTTGCAAAGTATTAAAGAGTAGAGAAGAAAAGTATCGTGGTAAACTTCTAAGATGTTGCATTTTTATGCAGATATAACTCAAAAAACACTGAAATCATTGTCTGAAATAGCTACAGTGTCTTGGTCTTTTATATTGGGTCCACATTTCTAGATACATGGAGAAACTTACAATATATATAACAGCAGTATTGAATCATCGGATACATTTTATTAAAAAAGGCTCCCTGTCATCCACCAAGGATCCATGAAATAATGGTTGTCCTCTACGTTTAACTCTCTGCCTTTAACTCTCCACCCCCCCCCCCACACACACACAGGGGTGTCTCATTGAAACCAGTGTTGATCAATCACCCTCAAGGTATCCCCCCAAAAAACTTTCTCAAACAGTGCCTTGGTGAAACACTAAGATATAAAACACTGATCTGTTTCAGGGTTCTAGGCCACAGGGCATAAATAGCAAAGATTTATACTAAAACATACTAGAAAAATCCCATTATGTTTAAAAGTAATAAAGGGCACGTTTTGCGTTTTTCATAAATCATTTTTCCTCAGCAGTCCACTTGTCAACAATTGATTTTCCAGCTTTTATTTATCCCTTAAAATGAAATCACTTGTGTTCACTGTCCCTTTAATACGTTCATATGTAAATGACCTCTACTTTGATTGGCTACTGTTTTGTGCGTATTCAAAAATTAGTGTCTTCTTATATATATCCTCAGGGAAAATAATTTCCGTCGCTCCTTTTCAAGGTGTCAGATCCTTCAGAAAACTGCACTGATCCAGAAACTGTCTGCCAGCTGTGAACAGCACAACATTTAATCATTTTCTTAGCAATAACTGTGCTACAGGCTGTCTACAGGAAGCACACCTATAAGAATGGGTGGAATCGCCACTGGCTAAATGAGTGGTTTTATGTAAATATGTTCACGTTTGACAATATGACAATTTCAAAATGCAAAATGACTGTGGACTAGGAATTTAACACTTTTGAAACTTGATAACGCTTCTTTTTTCATTTCAAACAGACAGCGATATTCAGTTTTCCATGATATGGGTCTTTTAAATGAATGACTAAATGGCCTGAGGGCAACAGATGTGACCTGGTCAATGCTTATATGGAAAATTCAGTGTAAAATGCCTAAAATCATTAAGACAATTGCTAATAGCCTGAGGTGTTATGACCATCTTTATGAAGCTGCCGGAGCAAATGTTCATCCATCAGAGGAGAAGGAGAGTGCTTTCCCAGAGAAATGTTCCAGAAAATGGTGTAATTTGATGTACAATGTCATCGCTGGTGAAGGATAGCACCTTCATTGAGTTGGAACTGGCTTTTAATCCAGCTTTAAGTAACAAGTGAGTCAAAAATGCATGAGTCTCATTCAATAGCATCACTTAAACCTATCAACATTTCAGCCTTGTTCTGCATTAAACACTTCCAGCCTTGTTCTATTATACACCTTTCTGTGAATTATTTGGAAATATTTCTGTAATATAATATTTATTATACAGTATAACCTTTTCATCTCAGCAGCATTTCTAAGTAAATTACAGACAGGTCCAACAGTACTTTAGGAAAGACAAAAAAGATATTAGGGCAGTACAGTGGTGCAGCAGGTAGGTGTCACAGTCACACAGCTCCAGGGATCTGGAGGTTGTGGGTTCGATTCCCGCTCCAGGTGACTGTCTGTGAGGAGTGTGGTGTGTTCTCCCTGTGTCTGCGTGGGTTTCCTCCGGGTGACTGTCTGTGAGGAGTGTTGTGTGTTTTCCCTGTGTCTGCGTGGGTTTCCTCCGGGTGACTGTCAGTGAGGAGTGTGGTGTGTTGTCCCTGTGTCTGCGTGGGTTTCCTCCGGGTGACTGTCAGTGAGGAGTGTGGTGTGTTGTCCCTGTGTCCGCGTGGGTTTCCTCCGGGTGACTGTCAGTGAGGAGTGTTGTCTGTGCCCTGTGAAGGACTGGCACCCCCTCCAGGGTGTATTCCCACCTTAGCTTACAGATAATGAATGAATGAAAAAAGATATTAGATCATTGATCAAGTGAGTCTTACCTAATTTTAAATTGAAAACTGTCATATCAAACACAGAGGTTGAAAACTGCCTGCAGATGAGTTCAACCAATCAGAAAGACACATGAATTGACATCACTGATATTAAGACATCACAGCCACAGCTCTTGGAAAACCCAATAGTCCCAGACATTCACTTATAAAAAAAAATTGAAAATCAGAGAAAAAAATCCCAATGGGTTATTTTTCAAAAATCTGATTTGAGATAAACACAAAAGCATAATTCCTTTAAAATGGCAGTGATACAAGCTCTCCCTAATGTTTGTGTTAGGATGATGGCTGTGTGTTTTTGTGCAGGGAGACACACACACACACACACCCTGCAGTGGGCTGAAAGGGTGAAGCCATCCCAGAGTGATTGATATCATCTCACACTCTGGTTAATAAAATCTCGCTGGACCCTGAAAGTGCTCTTCCTCTTTCACTTCATCCCCCTGACCTACGTGGCCCTCCAAAGTGATGTCTGGACGCTGTCCAAATTTCTCAGTATTATCAAAATGTCACCAAGATGCTTCTGCTGAGAAGCGCTTTGATCGAAACGGGACGAAAAACAGGGATTTAGCTTTGAGAATAAAATGGAGGGGTGAGGATGAGAATGTACGATGCAGCGTTATAGATCTATACATACTGAACCTCAAGGAAATGTACTGGTCTGACCCTCGCAGGTTCCCTACATCTCCAAAAGTTAGTGAATGCTGTTTTTGTGCCGTCCTATCGTGTGAATATAGAGGTGTCCGGCTGCACACGCATGGATTGTATAATCCCCTCAGAAAAAGCATAGCTTTGACCAACAGAGTAGGAAAAGCCACTCATAAACCTTACACCACCATACCATGCCCATACCATGAGGGGTATGAATTGTGGAGCAGTGGAACTGTGTTCTCTGGCATATTTCAGAGTTCCATTGACTGAACTGTTAAATAAAAATAATCTAGTATAAATGTTGTATTTACTATCTACACCTCTCTACTGCAACAACAATCACTCTCTCTCTCGTGTTCTCTCTCTTTCACACACACACCCACCCACACCCAGTCTAACCCACGCACTGCAGTGAACAGTGCACACACACACACACACACTCATCTTCCTCCAACACAACTACAGCAGTGTCATGTCATTGACATTCACTATAAAGCCTATGAAGCCTATCTATTATTCATGTTATAGCCACTTAAGGACAACAGGAGCAACCTGATCTCACTGGACCCGCTTCAAACACCTTTTAACAAATGAGTCTGTGTCCATATGAAATGTTTTACTTCGGTATGGATTCTCTTAAAATAGATTCCATAGGATTATTTCACAGATTTAAGGAAAAACGATAATATTAAATTCCATTTAGAATCCAGCTGTAGATGCAGCCTGAGCAAAACCAACGTCTCTGCTGAGTGTTTATGTGTATTATCTGCTGACTTTGCTTTGGTGTAACATTTCTGACAAATGTGTTACAGTGTAATGGCTGACACTCTTTGTACTTGCCCAGTTTGTAAAAGTGTTACACGTTGATGTTGCTGTAGATTTGCATCTCTTTGTGTTAGAGCACTGACAGCATTACGTCTGTTACACTATAACAACTTTCTGCTCGTGCTACATTTCTGACAACACTACTAGTGTTGATGTGTCCCACTGTGTCCCAGTGCTGCTAGTATTACGTTTCTGATGGGCTTGCTGTTGTATTACATTTCTGAGAAAGCGGTCACAATTATTAGGTTTGAGGTTTGATTATTGTTCAGTGAATTATATAAAGAGCTGTTTCATGCTTTTTTATTTCAGAGACTGGCAAGCTCTTTTAAGTAGCTCTGCCTGATCATGTGATGCAACAGGGTTAGAGCCGGGTGCCCTTTGGAGAGGACGCCCGGCTCAATCCTCTGAGATGCCGTGGGCAGGAGAATGTCAAGGGGGACGGGGACGGCCTAAAACGGACCAAGGCTACAGCTAATCGATACATTAGCTATCAAAGAGCAAGGTGAAGGCCTTTAGATCTTGGGAGGATTTTTAATCTGCCAATACTCATCACACGAGAGCTACCGATTTCTTGTTCAAATTCGGTAAGTTGGGAACGGGGGGCTAATTTAAGGCAGGATAAAAGCTCAGCCATCTGCACGAGTTCATAGATAGATTCCACCTCTCCTTGACCCGAACATGGAGAAAAGTGGACAGAAAGGTAAAGAAAAGACTGGGAAGTTCTACCACTCTCTAATTCTTAATCACTCTTTCTTAGCGATGGAAAAGCACCTCCTAATTAGGACCATGTGACCAGATGGCATTCTCCAGGCATAAACCAGACAAGCCAGGCCTTTCCGAGCGTGTGCTATTTAAGGGAGCAGACTAGGAACCAAAGGAGATTAAGGCGCGATCCTTTTGCTGGGACTGAGTGGACGCAGCTCACCTCAAACAGTGTCAGCTAGACCTTCCCTGACTTAGTGATAACCAAAGAGAACCACACGTTCTGTTTGAATACAATCACAGAAATGACACTCTCTTTCTGCCAATGAAATCCTGGACAAAAGTGTCCTTAATAATGTCCAACTGTGTACTCTACATAACGTACATCACACTAATAACTCAGGTTTTTACAAACACAAACATAAAAACAGGACTGAATTTTAAAAATGAGAATAAAATAAGTGAATATCGCACTTGAAATAAAGGGATAAACTTTACTGCAGTGGAATGTTCTAAAAATATATTTCCTTTATAGCCGTAACTTTCAATGTGAGTTCATTTAATGGTATTTTTAATGCTTCATTCACCAACAAGACAAGACATTAAAGTAACATTATTAAAGGACTGATGTTACTTTCAAAAAAGTTTTTAAAATAATGACGACATTTTAATTATGAAATCTCAAACCTTTAAAGCCATTTTAAGCCCCTTTTCCACAAGGTAACACATTTCCCTACGGCCTTAAAGACATATCTGAGACATGCTTTGGTCAAAATACCACAAGGCTCAAGCACCACAGCACTAATCTCTCCCTGTCTAAACACCCCTGTTCAGAGCGGCCAATTTCTGCACCTGCTGTTTTAAATGTTAATGAGCCACTGCTCCACCCCACCTCCCAAGGATGCAGCATTGAGGAGAAAAGTGCAGAAGCTCTAGTTTTGTCTGTTTTTGCTCAGTTTTCTTCCTTCTCTATTCTTGTGTTAAGGGTTTTTAACCTTGTCTTTGCACTCTCACATTAACATACAGTAAAAGTCAAAGGTTTGGACACTGGTATCCTTTGTTTTGGTCCCTTTTCCACATATTTTGAAGGTACAGTACCAGTCAAAAGTTTGGTCATCTTCTGATTTAATGGTTTTCTTTGTTGTTGTTTTTTTTTGACACTGTAAATGAATACGGAAGACATTAAAACTCTGAAGGAACACCTATGGAACAAGTTAGTAAAGAAAATGTTTCATACTTTAGATTCTTCAAAGTAGCCACCTTTATCTTTGATAACATATTTACACACGCTCACCGTTCTCTCAGTCGGCTTCATGAGGTCGTCACATCAACGGTTTTCAGTGAACAGCTGTGGCCTCATCGAGAGTTAACTGGTACTGTATGCCCAGCGCTGTGATTGGAGATATTCAGATGAGCAGAAGGCAAAATACTGGATCTCTATTCAGAATGGCTTGTTAGAGCCATTGTTTCAGGCTTATTTGGGTATTTGTAGGCCTTGAATCCAAAAACTAATGTACAGATTCATTGAAAAATTATTTTTCAGGACACTAATCAAAGACCTTTCCGATATTACATAGTATTAACTTTCTAAGAGTGTAGATAAATAAAAAAATGAAATAAAAATAACAGAGAAGACACCAGTGGATGCCCAGTGGACTTTAGGTGTCTCCCTTTGCTAAATCCCCAAAATCCATCTTTTTCCTGTCCTGCTGGAGCATAGATAATCGGACCGGATTGTGTGCTGTGGTAATGCTGAAGTGTTGCTGACTCATACAGATGATTGACTGCCAAAAAAATCACAGTTGCAGCAAATCTACCTCTGTCCTGTTTGGTGAGAACAGAACCCAAGGTTCCAGCTGCCCGCTCCAGTCCTGACACTAACATCCAGCTGAAACTGCCTTCTGGACGAATGGGAACCTGCCCATTTTCCTCAGTTATTTCAGGAAGATGGGTGTTTGTTGAAATACATCTCAAAGCAGGCGGCCATTTGAGGGGCACACAGAGATGGAATGTTGGGAAATACCATCTGTCCTTCTCCCTCTCTCTTTCTCACTGACTCAACGTCTCACTGTTTTTCTCTCTTCTCTCTCAAACACCCTCTTCATGTGCTCACTCTTTTCTCATCCTCGTGCCCCTTCTCCTAATCTCCACATTTCCACATCACTCTCTCTCTCTTCTCTGTCTTTCAATGTTTTCTCCAGCTCTGTCCATCTCTCTGTCACTCAGGTTCGGTCTCTTTTTTCTCGTATCTCCCTTTGTAGTTCAGTAGTCTGGTGACATCAGGAGAATGTCTGAATCGGACACTTACAAATAATCACAAAGAGATTCTAAATAATAGATGCATTCCACCACCACAGTGCCAACAAAGACAGTTCTCATTATATTTGCCTTTGTGCCAGAGACATGGAAAGTGATCCCGCACTTTGAGACCATTAGCTGTATTTACTGCATCTTGCGAAAGTCTTGCTTTGTCGTTTACTATAAAATCCTCAACAATAAGCTCGGATAAAGGCTACAAAGTGGCATTGCACCTGAGGGGCGGGGGGAAAAATGAATGTACATTAAAGCTCTGTACTAATGGCCCATTTGACTGCTTTCCATGAGCCCATTCTGGGAAGTGGGCGATGGGCCTGTGGGATTGTGTGTGTGTGTCTCTGTGTGTGTGTGTATCACTGTAGAAAGGCATCAGCTCATTCAGTGACCTTCTCTCAGAGCATTAGTGCTCAGTGTTAGCAAACAACAGTCTTGATCATAGCTTCTGTGCTTCATCTTAACAGCTCCAGCACCAAGAGTTAGAGCCGTTGCCCTGAAACTAACCTGAGGGAATAACACTAAATGGCAATTTCTACTTCTTAAATAAGGATTATCTCCAAACCCTTGGACGTATAATCTAATCTGAACTAGCACTCCCAATGACCAGTCCCACTTGTAAAAGTGGGCATCTAAAAACCCTTAGACATACAGTCTAACCTCATGAAATGTTCCACTTTAAGCAAGAAGGGTACTTTTAATTATAAGAGCTGTTTACACACTTTTGGACATATTGTGTAACTTTAAATTTGGGGTTGAGTCAACATGGTACAACCAATATCCACTGATCATTTATGGCCACATGCTCATCCACACTTCCTATGAAATGAAGACCATTAACAAGGAGGCTCTTCCCTCTCTCTCCTGCCATAAGCTTTCAGAGAAGGCTTTACACTAGGTTACACTGCTGTTAGAGGTCTGATGGCATTCAGACATGAGAGCATTGGTGAGGTCATTTGCTGAATTTGGTTGATTAGCTTTGACACTCCAAAAGTTTAGATGGACTTCCATTAGCCAATAAAATGCAGTTCTCCCGTTCCATAGCGCAATTCAGCGGGGTCTTTATCTCCTCTACACATGTAAACTGCCTTGTAATCACTGATCATTTGTTTTTTGTTTGTGTAATGTAGGTTAAAAATGGTAAAGTAACATAAATATTTATATAACAGTCATAAAAGCCACTTTTGGGCTCGTCTTCCGTGAGTTTTAAATGATGCAAAGTTTGTGAGTGTGTGATATTAAATATTAACAAGGTCGTTAGGCGTAACACTGTGAGTGGGAAATGTCTTGAACTCAAAAGAAATAGAGTTTGCAACACGAAGCAATTAACCATTTATGATCAGTGCTGCAAAAAAAGAGACAAGATTTGATTTGAAAACAATGGGCTGAAAGATGGAAAAACTAATTTGGCACGTTGGGACGATTACTGGGAAAAACAGGAAGCAGACTTTTCTTGAGCAATGTTACTGATCCAGGGAGCTACCTTTAACAACATTAAACAAATAATGTGCTGTAAATGTGGGCACTATGGCTAATATATACAGTAACATACAGTAACAATCTTGATGATAATTTCATGATACACAATGTCAAGGTTAGTGGGGTATAAAACCTGGAACTGGCTTTTAGGATGAGCTGGAGTGGAAATTGTGATCTGTAACTAATCACCCAACATTGGTAATGGATCTCATGACGGTACAATCCTAATGACTGAATGCCACCAAATCCTCACCAAATTTTTGCATCAGGTCTAAAGCCTTCCCCAAGGAGTTGACACTGGGAGGTTAATGCCTTTAATTGCCAACGAAATGATGGGAGACTCAGGTTAATTCACCAGATGACTATCCTTTCAGTTATGTTATGGTTTACAGGTCCTCTACAATTGGTCTTCATCTACCTTTGTCCATGATACACTCCAATAAGCATACTGAGATGTGACTGATTACAATAATGATAATATTTCATCATAAACAAACAACAAAACTGACATTTCCAGCTCTCATACGTTCGATATGCAGGAAAACACCAATCTGCATTTCATAAACACACCCCGAACATATCCAACAATGTTTAGAAACCTCAGCCCCTCACAGAAACCAATATGTGAGCATAAACTATGTATACACCGCCATTTGTCACAAAGCAACATTGAGATTCCATGAATATGCATCTGCTCTGAGACTTGTGCCAATTCAAAAGAGTTTGAGTGGAGGTGCCAAGGCTTTAAACCTCGCATACAGATGGGCGCAGGCACACAAACAATATGTGCCTTGTCTTACGACATTAGAGCCGCAGCTTGACTGGCCTTGTTTGCAAAGCAGAAGCAGAAGATGCATGAGAATTACATTGCGATTACAATGTAACTTCTGCAGACTTTAACATCAAAGTTATGTACTGTGAAAAAAAAAGAAAGCATTATATCATTTGAGAGATTCATTTTGCTGGGTAAAAAAAGGAGATGACACCATTCACATGCTTAAAATATGATTTTACACTGTTAGAATGCAGTAGAGTAAATTAAATCTGATTTTACTCTCACAGCCTGTTTAATTCTGAGAAGTGAGGGCTTTCAAAGGATCATTTTAGATTCGAATACGATAAATCTAATCAGGAAGACAGTATTACGCAGGTTTAGACTACAAACATATTGTCATTTGATTGAGCGTGCAGGTCAGTTTTGGCGATTTCGCTGTTCTAACACCTTTAATCCAGATAATCAGGTAATTAACAAGCCCTTCCTGAATTGTACTGTGTGTGTTAGTGCAGGAAAACATGAAATGTGCATGAAACAGGACAAGGGTTTAACTCCAAAAACACAACCCAAGCACATGGCCCAAATACATCAACTTTTACCAAATGCTTGACCAAACCACACTAACATTATAAGCGATAGTTGTGACACCCATGTGAATATTTGGGCCATGTGCTTGGGCTGTGTGTCTGAGCATGTGTTTAGACCACTGCTAGATGTGGATGGTGTAACACCACCTGCCCTGCACACAGCAGACTACACTTTGAATAAATTGTAAGCAGCTCTGGATAAGGGTCTCTACCAAATACCATAATTGTATGAGCACGTGTTTGGACAGTGTGTTTTCGTGCCAAGAGGTTGTGTGAGGAAGGATTGTTTGCTGTACCTTGGCAGCCACAGAGGAGCTGGGTTTCTCCAGCAGGTCCCAGAGTTTCTGTCTCTTGTCCGGGCAGCAGCCCACATCCACCTCTTCCCCTTCCTTCTCCCGCAGGGTCTCAGCCTCGCGCCTCAGCTCCTCGTTCATCTGCTCCTTCTTCTGGTGGTACCGGGCCTGGCAGCAGGACTCCAGGTAGATCTCGTCGATGCCCCAGTAGTCGAGTTCCTGGCCGAAGGAGAGGGCGCACATCTCCTCCATCATGTGCAGCTTGCCCGTCCGGTAAAAGTTCAGGATGGAGGAAAAGGCACCCGGGTGCCTGTCGAAGAAGTACTCGTTGTCGTTCAGGCTGTAGTCATCACAGATCTCCATTAAGGTGTCGTGAGTGTTGCAGTCTCTCAGTTTCCCCAGCCGAGTGCGAGGGAGCCGGTCCAGTGTCCTCCACAGTACCTCATGGACCAGCCCACCCACGTTGATCCTGACCCGCCTGGAGCGGGCCTTGGTCCGGATGATGTCGATGGGCTCTGGAGGGAGTGAACCCTGTGGTCGAGACACTTTCTGAGCCCCGAACATCGCTCTCTCAGCCATGACGACGTGCTGAAACCAAAGCTGTGCTGGTCAGGAAGAGATGAGCTTGTCAACAATGAAAGGAAGGTCCAGCAAAGAGGCTAAACTAGAGAGTCCACTTCAGACAAGGCCCTTCATACCTGCAACAAGGGAAGGGAGAGAGATTTACAGGCAATCACATATTCACACTGACCCCTCTAGTTGACATTGGGCATTAAGCAATGCGAACCTGGCCTCGTGTACATGCTGTTTATCTGTGCCCCAAATATGCTCACGTTAACGTAAAGAGAGGCTGAATGATCTAATTGTAAAAGAGAACGTGATGTATGAAGTATATATTAAACTACACTGAGTGTCCAAATATGAGAAGTGTCTTAATTTATAATTTGATTTGTGCAGACGTCATACACACATTCATTTTAGGTTCTACACCTAAGAGTGACATGAATATTTTGTTGCAGATTAAGCAATGGGTTTTTTTGTATACTTCAATAATGTAAATATAACGAATAATAAATCATCTGGCATCATTTAACTTCACAAAGTGTTAAACAGAATACTAAGAAATGGATTTTTCTTTCTAGATACATGTCAATGATAATGCGGTAAGATCTCCACAGCACTCAGATGAACTTAACAACTTGTCTAGTAATGGGTTAAGGATTACATAAGTGCCCTTCTGCTTAACACTAAATACCTGGACAAAAAGTTCCAAGCTATTATCTCCTACAGCGGACTGAAAAAGCTCTCAGTAGCAAAACTCTGTTTGTGATTCCAGAAAATTTTTATTGAGGTGTGGAATTTTAACTCAATGTAGAGGTTGATAAAGCTTCTTCACAATAGCAAATAAATTTATAGCTATTTTACAAAGTTTTACAGGGAACCAGAAAGTAGCAGATCTGTGAGATATAGCGCTATTAAAGAGTTTTTACAGCGTACGCAAATATGCTCACGTTTGTACACCCAGTTTAAAATGTGGTTATTGTCAATTTTCTGCAAGAAAATACAGGACACGTCCCGTACCAACAACACACTTGTGCACATGTTAATGGACGAATTCTTTGATGAATTTCACATACAGGAAAAATACAATTAAATATGAAAAAAAACGATGTACATTAATATTTCAATCAGCAAATTAATTACAATCAGCAAATAAACTTAATTTGTGCACTATGCCTGAATACTGAAATTCCAATCTTCATTAATTCTACATCACTGGAACTCATGAGCTGCTCTTCAGCCTGTGTGAATAATTCACAGAAGAGGGATCAATCGGAAATGTCCCAATGATTTGGAATGAAATCTCTGTACATGACCTTGCATTAGAAATCGGTCAAGCTTTTGCCTTTTTTGTAAAGTTGCAATTTTCAGGACAGTGATGAAAATATTGGACCAGAGACGTTAAAACTTTCTCCTACATCTACAGAGTGGGGTGTGTAACAGGTGGAAACTGGACTTTGAGCAAGTAAATGTCCAGCAAGCCGCACCGGGCTGGCGATCTCAGAAGAGAAGGAGAGCGTAATGCGATTGGGCGTTTAAAACCGTCCTGATCACAAATCCCTGCAGGACTATTTAACATGCTGCTATTTCCTGCACTTAAAAGACTTGGTAAGAGCCGGGCTATTTAAAACCCCTCCAACCAGAGAGGGAACTTATTTAGGCCAGTGTTTGGTAATGGAGCTATTGAGGAGAAGTCGAGCGGCTCCTTTTGCACTGTGAGCAGTTTGCCCCGAGTTAATACCCTGCCACATCCAATACATCAGGTGCTCTGCTCTTTATCCCCACAAGGTTGGAGTGTCCTGTTATTTCTGAAGCCCAGCTGGGTGCGAAAGCTGCCCTTGTTTTAGAGCCTGAGAGGGCCCAGAGTCTGGCCCCAGGGTCAAAGTTGCCTCATAAGGATTTGATTTTGATTTTGACTCCAAGAATACCCCTTCAGCCAATAAGAGAACACATGAATGCCTTATCGATACTGGAATTGGTGCCCAGTGATGTGACTCAATAGTTTTCATATATACATCTGACAATGCTGATACATAAACATTCAAATTCAGAATACACCCAACTGACTTAGTAATATAGGAGTCCAAACTTGTGATGCTCTAATGCAGTTTCTAAGGTCCTACTATTTTTCATGTAGACTATATATAACTGAACATGTCACACATAATAATTAATAGAATGTAGAAAACTTACTTCTTTACAGAAACTTGGCCACATTAACATGGAGACTGCTATTCTGGAGTACAATAAACATATATCCAAGTATTGATTATTGATTTGAAGGGTTAGGGGAGTTTTTACATTATGGTTTTTTTTTTTTTTTTTTTTTTAAGTGTCCAGTTTGAAATTGGTCAAAAATCATATTTTACTTCACAACTACTTAATTTTTCAAGAATATTATCAATTTTGAAGTATATTAGCAACGAGCGTTTTCAAATACAGCCGTTTTTAAGGCCCCTTTTCAAACGAAAACCTACCAACCGTCATTTTTATTGACTCAGACCTGCACTTGCCATTTTTAAATGAAAAGTTTTTGTCACACCCTTTTTTTAGTCACACAACAGTCCATTTTTACTACACTAACCTTCATTTAAGTCTCCTAAGTGTTTTGGAAACCGTTCGAACTATCTAGAACCTAGCCTGAGAGATTTCAGAACCTGTAAAAGAGGACCAAAACTTAGCGGTAGTGGTTCTAACACTATTTGAGGGATTCTTTTCACAGTGCGACAGATGGAGCTTTTAGCCTTCAGTAGATAATCTTCGGGGATTGCAGCACAATCAAACACAGCAAAGAAAGGGGAAAAAAGGAACGAGCACACAAAGGAAACTGACGGTTACGTTGGAATGAGAGCGTACCTTCTTCTCTAGTTGCCCACTTTTTCCATTGCTCCGCTGCAGAAGGAGGAAGACGGGGAGATTAGGTCTGTAACTGAGCCTCCATGAGAAGAGAGGAGGAGGAAAGAGAACGAGGGAAAGGTCCGCCGCTCCTCTTCATTCTTCTAGATGTAAACACGTGGCTTGTTGGAGACGAAAAGGAGAAAGAAGCGGAGTCGATTATTTTCGCCCTCCAGACATGCTTTCTGTGTTTTCGTACGTAAAAAGTGAGCCCCGTTTGATTGTGAAGTGTCCCACTCCGCTCGGTGTGTTTCCTGCTCACTCTCCACACTCAGAATCCCTCACTGCTGCATCACAGTCGTAGGCGAGGGCTAATTGGATTGGACTGTACATCACTAAGGATAGCAGCACAGTTTCCGTCCCGCGACGTCCAGCGCTGTGTTGCAGAGTCTAGTTTACAGACGCTCCTCATAACCTGCACATCCAGATATGTTCTGAATGTGGATACGTTTGTCCAACATGTTTAACCTCCTTACAAATGCCTGGAATTTAATGTGGTGCTCTGGGGCACCTGCACGTGTATTTAAGTTCATGCTCAATACCAAGCGCCAGCTAGAGGGGTATATAGCCCCCCAGGCCAACTTTGGAGTAAGTGAGCTGTCGTATCTTGAGTGATGGAGCCTTATTCATGACCCTTGAGATGATTTGGAGTTAGACTAATTATCAAATTTGGTAAATGAACTAATGTTCCTGTTCATTAACATACATCTCTCTCTCTCTCTCTCTGTCTATCTATACGTATTTGCGCGTCTATCTTCACACACATATTACATTCTTAATCCATATGCTTTAATATGACGTGGGCCCACCCTTTGTAGCTATAGCAGCTTCAACTCTTCTGAGAAGGCGTCCCACAAGGTTTAGGAGTGTGTTCACTGGAATTTTTGACCATTCTTCCAGAAACGCATTTGTGAGATCAGACACTGATGTTGGACGGGTCCTGGCTCACAGTCTCCACTCTAATTCTTCCCAAGGTTGGGAGAATGAAATTTCCAAAATCTCTTGGTATTAAGAGAATTAAGAGTTCCTTTCAGTGGAGCTAAGGGCTGAACCCAGCCCCACACCATAACTTGACATAATGTTGTCCAACAAGTACTGTTCACTTGGCAACCGCCAAACCCACACTCGTCCATCGGATTTCCAGAAAACGTCATGGAAAACCATTCCATGAAGCTCTACGCACTCTTCTTGAGCTAATCTGAAGGCCACATGACGTTTGGAGGTTTGTAACGATTGACTCTGCAGAAAGTTGGCGACCTCTGAGTGCAATGCCCCTCAGAATCCGCTGGCCCCGCCCTGTCATTTTACGCGGCCTACCACTTCGTGGCTGAGTTTCTGTCGTTCCTAGTCACGTCCACTTTTTATTATAACACCACTGTCCAGTGACTGTGGAATATTTAGTAGTGAGGAAATTTCACGAATGGAAACATATTTTATCACTTAAAATATCTAATATGAAATGTTAAACATCAGAAATATTTTTTCTGTTTAGTTTTACTTGCTTTTGGCTGTGGTGCAGTGGATGTGTGTGTGATGGAGCAACATTAAATGCTTCAGGGGTTGGAGTAGGAGTTGGGGTGGTGCTAGGATCAGTGTCATTTCACACAACCCTGATCTGAACATGTGTTATTTAAGGAAATGAAGATCTCCATAAAGCCTGTGCGCTGGCGGATGATCCCTGTGATAATGACAGGGTTTATTTGGTATAAGATGTTCTTGTCTGGGTGATCTGGATTATCAAACTCCTTCAAAGGTAGTGCTGTGTCCCTGTTGACCACAGGAGGGAGAGATGTGACCAGTTTTCCACCGATGCCCATTTACTAAGAAGATTATTTTAATACCAAGGATGGGAGCCCAATTATGATGTTTATGTACACTGTTGGTTTAAGTATGTGTAAATACTTTGCAATGGGCGAATTCAACTTTTAGACACAAATGAAATGAAATGGGATGCTCTGGAATAGCTGCACATGAGCTTCAGGTCATGCACAATGCTAAGAGGGGCATTGAACTCCAGCTTTGGGCTATGGAGCAGTGGAACTGTTCTCTTGAGTGATGGAGCTCCATCCAGTACCTCTGGGATGGACTGGACTGGTGTTTTTTTATTCAGATCTAATCAAAGTTATGTGGCAGAATGCAATCAAATACTTTGAAGTTCCAGCAACTAGTGTAAAGCCTTTTATCTTGCCTATTAAGATTGATCATAAGCAGACTTAACTAAAAGGAGATTAAATATTTATTAAATAGTGTGTGTTCAAATATAAGACAATGATATTTGAATAGTTTAATGTTAGTGCTGTGAATGTGTAATAGCCAGTCACTGTCATCAAACTTTACAACTTGTTTTCTCTGGCTTTCAATCAACAGCTGCTAACCATTGCCTAGCTAGCATAACAGCTAATATAGGATAAGCTTTTGTGAGTTTTAAAGAAATGTATCTAAAGGAATGTGTTTAAAGGAATGAACCAATGATTTACTAAAATGTCAGGTAGATTGGCTAATAGCTTTAAATAAAATAGCACAATCGCTAGCTGCAGTACTTGCTATGCAAATACATGCTAACCAATCAGTTAAAGTTGTTTTTCCTCTTTCATCTTCCTGATAGCATTTCATTTGTTCCATCAGGAACAACAATGAAGGTATTTCCATAAAACATTGTTATAATTGTTATAACATTCTCTGGAAATGCTAAAAAAGGGAGAAAGCTGAAAATAGAACTCAAAGGTCATGCTCGCCAGTACATTACAGGGTCTGACAACATGAATGCTGTGAACTGTCCCCTGGTCTCTTTATTTATTTTTGAGGGCCAGCACAGCTCTTTAGTGCCATTATAGTGAACAAAGTCCAGCTAAGTGGTCCTGCTCTGAAAGTACTTATATTTGACTGCAAAAGGTATATATTTTAAATATAAAAATGTTAAATCTGATAATAAACTTAATATTTCTCATTATGATTGATTATTCAACATATTTTTTAATTATTTTATCTGGAGAGAACATGTGTTTTTTTTCAATGGTAAAATAAATGACAGGACATTGGATTATGACATTTTCCCCTCTAAATAAAGACTTATAAAAAGAAATAAAGGTGTTCAAAATATTAATAATAAAAAAATCATCTTAAAATAATAAAAATAAATACTTACTAGATTTTGTTGATTTAAAAAAATATATTTATTGATTTAAGGCGGCACAATGGTGCAGAGTGTGGTGTGTTCTACCTGTGTCTGCGTGGGTTTCCTCCAGGTGACTGTCTGTGAGGAGTGTGGTGTGTTCTCCCTGTGTCTGCGTGGGTTTCCTCCGGGTGACTGTCTGTGAGGAGTGTGGTGTGTTCTCCCTGTGTCTGCGTGGGTTTCCTCCGGGTGACTGTCTGTGAGGAGTGTGGTGTGTTCTCCCTGTGTCTGCGTGGGTTTCCTCCGGGTGACTGTCTGTGAGGAGTGTGGTGTGTTCTCCCTGTGTCTGCGTGGGTTTCCTCCGGGTGACTGTCTGTGAGGAGTGTGGTGTGTTCTACCTGTGTCTGCGTGGGTTTCCTCCGGGTGACTGTCTGTGAGGAGTGTGGTGTGTTCTCTCTGTGTCTGCGTGGGTTTCCTCCGGGTGACTGTCTGTGAGGAGTGTGGTGTGTTCTCTCTGTGTCTGCGTGGGTTTCCTCCGGGTGACTGTCTGTGAGGAGTGTGGTGTGTTCTACCTGTGTCTGCGTGGGTTTCCTCCGGGTGACTGTCTGTAAGGAGTGTGGTGTGTTCTACCTGTGTCTGCGTGGGTTTCCTCCGGGTGACTGTCTGTGAGGAGTGTGGTGTGTTCTACCTGTGTCTGCGTGGGTTTCCTCCGGGTGACTGTCTGTGAGGAGTGTGGTGTGTTCTCTCTGTGTCTGCGTGGGTTTCCTCCGGGTGACTGTCTGTGAGGAGTGTGGTGTGTTCTCCCTGTGTCTGCGTGGGTTTCCTCCGGGTGACTGTCTGTGAGGAGTGTGGTGTGTTCTACCTGTGTCTGCGTGGGTTTCCTCCAGGTGACTGTCTGTGAGGAGTGTGGTGTGGTCTCTCTGTGTCTGCGTGGGTTTCCTCCGGGTGACTGTCTGTGAGGAGTGTGGTGTGTTCTCCCTGTGTCTGCGTGGGTTTCCTCCCACAGTCCAAAAACACACGTTGTTAGGTGGATTGGCCGTAGGTGTGACTGTGTGAGTGAATGTGTGTGTGTGTGTTGCCCTGTGAAGGACTGGCGCCCCCTCCAGGGTGTATTCCCTCCTTGCGCCCAATGATTCCAGGTAGGCTCTGAACCCACCGCGACCCTGAACTGGATAAGGGTTACAGATAATGAATGAATATATGCAAAGGTTATGAAGGAAACCAAAAAAAATTGTCATGTTTTATCTTACCAATGGTCAGATTTTAGAGGTCAGGAATTGTTTATCCTGTGTTGTAGTTTTACTAACACATTATTTTAAATTGCATATGAACCATAGTTTTAAATTGTAAAATGTGTGCTATAATTCAGTATTCCAATCTAATTATGTGTTAAACAGGTCTTGAATTTTGCATATTATAACTTATAATATGGGACTTTTTCCAGAATCGCATGATGCAATGTTGTCTCTGGATAATCTACGCAGAAATCACCTCACACAGCTGCTAGGCTCTTTAATATTGAATCCATCCTGGAGCATGACTCCGCATGTTTGTGTGTTTTGGCGTTCCCACATTCAGACGAGTTTATATCAGGGCATTAGATACAGGCGGAGATTCAGATATGATTTTTAATCTGGTGTTCTTCTTACAAACCCAATTCCAAAAGATTTAGGACAGTATGTGAAATGCAATTAAAAACAAAAGCAATGATTTACAACCCACTTTGACCTGTATTTAAATGCAAACAACTTCAAAACAAGATTTTTAATATTTAACCTTATAAAAAAAGTTGGGGGTGGTGTTAAAAATATACAATGATTTCAAAAAGTAGAGGTAATTTTATCTACATTTTATCTTTTTACTTTTTACGAACATTCCACACACTGTCCCAACGTTGTGTTTTGTACATTCTTACGAGTTCATATCAGGGCGTTTGATACCGAGGGGGGGGATTCAGATGTGATTTCTGATCTGGTTTTCTTCCAAGCCTTTCTCTCCGAGGTTGATTGTGTATGTGTGTGTTAGACCCAGGAAATCAGCGCTGTTGTTTGCAAATGCGGCACCATCTGTCTGCTGCTTCTGTTCAAATGTCATTAATGAGGCACCAGAGCAATCTAGGCAGCACTAAACTTCCTCTAGCCACTATCAGGCTGGACAGTGTCCAGAACAGAAGAAAACAGCCCTGATTTAGACAAAAGCATCCACTGCTAAATATTCACACTAATTGGAAAAATCATAGGGAGTCAGCAAACAGCTGCTATGCCCTTTTAGATGCTGCTGAGTACACTCACTAGCCACTGTTTTCAAAACCCTGGGTTATGAGGTGGCAAAGTCCAGTGTTCTGAAAACACCAGAGTCTTCTTTTTTTTCATATTCAAAAGTTATCCTTAGTATTGTCCTTCTCACAGTGAACTGATGGATGCAAGCAGCCATTGATATGTTCAAATCTCTTGAAATAATTTAATCATTTTTAAATTACTAAATTTTCAATCAATTATATCTAATGTGCTCAGAAATAGATACGTAATTTGATGCGAGTGTATCAGGCACAGCTGATTTTCCATGGGTTTTTACAGTGTCTCTTTCTGTTTGAGAGTCCTCCACCACCCAAATATATCCAGCCAAGTGGTCAAAAACAAAAACGTGGTAGAGGATGACTAACACAAAATTTGCATTTACAAAAGGGCTCTAACTGTACACCAGCGCAGTGGAATCAGAGTAAGTAGAGCAGAGTAACCCGTCTAAAGAGGGCAGGTTTGCAATTAATTATCAATATTTATATATATATATGTCATGGAAAGCAAATTTTAGTTTGTTGAAAACATCACAGATGTAGTGGAAACAAACAGATTCCATTACTCTGAGTGTGGTAGACCGCTCAGGCTGAGACCACTTTAGGGGATGAGGTGTTCCCTCGCAATGAATAATGCACTCACTGTAAATCCTACACAAGCATCTCCAGTAATCACCCTTTCTTTCAGCAGAAAGACCAGCAAATAGGCCTAAGACCTCTCTTGGAAATCTCTGCATATTGGGCCTGCACTGATGGCCTGCAGAACCTCTTAGATACGAAAAACTGCAGACGGATCTGTCACTGCAAAAATGATAGGCAGTAAGTTTAGTAAGTAAATTAATTAATTATCTGTAACCGCTTATCCAGTCCTTCACAGGGCACCACACACAGACACTTTTGAGTCACCAATCCACCTACCAACGTGTGTTTTTGGACCGTGGGAGGAAACCGGAGCACCCGGAGGAAACCCACGCAGACACAGGGAGAACACACCACACTCCTCACAGGCAGTCACCCGGAGGAAACCCACGTGGACACAGGGAGAACACACCACACTCCTCACAGACAGTCACCCGGAGGAAACCCACGTGGACACAGGGAGAACACACCACACTCCTCACAGACAGTCACCCGGAGGAAACCCACGCGGACACAGGGAGAACACACCACACTCCTCACATACAGACGCCCGGAGCGGGAATCGAACCCACAACCTCCAGATTTCTGGAGCTGTGTGACTGCGACACTACCTGCTGCGTCACCATGTAAATTCAGAGAGACAGGTCTTGCGTTCTCTGTGGCTTGGCATTATTCCACAGAAAGCATTGATGGCTCTGAAAAAGACGTCATCTAAAAGGCAGCATATATAAGAAATCCATTATATAATATAATATAAGATGTCCATTTCAGACCAGCTCTAGTCGAGACAAATCAGCTCTGTTACAAGAGTTTGAAAAAATACCTGCAATCTGATAAATATCATAGTTTACGTTTTTAAGAGAGAATCAAACATTTAACACAAGTTTGAGAATGTGAACACTGCACTTGGACTTCATTAACGCTGCATCGCTGTGTGTCCCGTCAGAAGTCAACTGTGTTTTATTTATCTCATGGATCAGGCACAATTTATAACCCCTTGCCCACTCCATATATTAGCAGGGTGATATATCTTAGTGACACTTTCATTGGGGATCGCTGTGATTGCTGTCACCTTTGATCATATTTATTACTCTGCAGTCTGCTGAAAGACATGGTATCCCACAGTAACCCACACGTAAACACTAAATAAAACACTGAAGGATTTTGATGAATTATTAAGGAATGTTTGAAATGTTGTTGCTTTTGAAGTTTTCAAAGTCTTTCTCTCCTCTAGAAGTAACTCTGTGTTATAAGACATTGACCAAGAGTCTGTTTACTGTCCAGTTTATTAGAACTGCCTGCTTTGTTCTTCTCCTTATTGGCCACTTTAATAGAAACTCAAACCGTTATCGGACAATAGTAGTGGCATATTAGTGTCATCAACATCAACATCATCATCTAAACACCAACTGAGGGACTATATTTTGTCAGAAGGTTATTCCTTCCCTAAAATCTCATGGAATCAAGGCCAAGAGTGCTGACCTTTTATCTGCTCCATTTACCACAGAAGTGCACTCTCTGCTTTTACAATTACAGAATATAGTACATCTGTTCCTCAGCGTTCTTTGTAAACCCCTTTCACCTTGTTCTTCACCACCACACGACAGGGAATTATTGGCTGTTGGATCATTCTTAGCTCCAGTGACAATGTGATGTTGATGTGATATTGTTGTTGTGATGGTACGAGTGGATCAGACACAGCAGTGCTGCTAGAGCTTTAAAACCTCAGTGTCACTGCTGGACTGAGAATAATCCACAGTAACAGATGAGCTACTGTCTCTGATTTCACGTCTACAAGGATCACCCAAATGATTTCCTCTAGTTTGCTACAGGAAGCCATCTCACTGCCCTAATGAATCGTGCTGATGTTAGAAAAGCAGTTTAGATGAGTATAACATCCCATGACTGATTTCACACTTCTCAGAAGTAATGCTTGGTTATTTGATTAGCCCCAAGAACAATAGGCATAAAGGCAATTAAACCAAATCATGACATTTCACAATTGTATTATTCTGCACATAAAATCTCATCAAAAGGACAGCTGATGATTCTCAAATTTCAATCCCTTCTCTTTCTTTTTGGTTTTGTTTTTTTTCCCCCTCCCTCCTTGACTGTAAACCCCATTAGACTCAGAGCCAACACAACACACCCACACACACACACACACACACACACAGTAATTTGATATTCAAGCCACTCTATATAAACCCTATTCGCTGATAATGAGCCACTCAAAAGCTAACAGCGTGCAACAGGGCGTCTGGCCAGGTAAGAACCCAGTGTTCAGCATCTTTAAAGAAGTGCTCCTGTAAGTGTTTATTGCTTGTTGATATTCATCGTTAATAGATTGTTACTGGTTTTGAAATCTCAATTTCAATATACTGAACATGTTCTACTCAGGAATTTGAGTTATATCATATATCTCTTGATATAACCTCCCTGTTTTGAAGAAATAATGCCAGGTTAAATTTTCATATCACGTATACTTTTTAAAAAATATATTCTTAGAACCGTCTTTGAATGAAAAATACTACATTAACAGGACAATAATCATTCATTCGATATATATATATATATATATTACAGTAAAGTTATTTATATTTAAAATAATGTAAATACTATTATTAAATGCTGTGTAAATGCAAGTAGAATCCAGAAATGTTGAATTAAGAACAAAAAACAATGATTTTTTGTTTTTTTATGTGTTGTGTTTGCTTGTGTGTGTGTGTGTGTGTGTGTGTGTGTGTAGTAAAGCAAGTTGGATACTATGCGTCTTTCCAGACTGATAGACATGGATGAAAGCAGCCAGATTTTCACAGATGTGTTTGAGGTTTGTATGTTATTCATTTAAATATTTTTTCATTCATTCATTTTCTTCAAAGCATTTGAAGAGAATCTGGAGTGAGTATCTAGAATATCTGGCCGCAAAAAAAAAAAACACACACTGGACATGGTGCCAGCACATGACAAGGCGTTACACACACTCCTAGACGTTCAGAGATTAATGCCAGTGGACAATTTGTGTTTCTGGACTGTGGGAACAAACTGGAACACAATGTCTGAACACACCAAACTCCTCCTGACCCAAGATGAGATCTGAACCCAGGCTAAAGCCCTGAAATATGGGACAGTGGAGCTATGGGACTGCATTTTTGGTATGAGGAATGTGATGGAGAACCATGCAACACCTTTTGGATGATTTGGGATCCAGAAACAGTCAATCAGGGTGGCACGGTGGTGCAGCAGGTAGGTGTCGCAGTCACACAGCTCCAGGGTCCTGGAGGTTGTGGGTTCGATTCCTGCTCCGGGTGACTGTCTGTGAGGAGTGTGGTGTGTTCTCCCTGTGTCTGCGTGGGTTTCCTCCAGGTGACTGTCTGTGAGGAGTGTGGTGTGTTCTCCCTGTGTCCGCGTGGGTTTCCTCCCACACTCCAAAAACACACGTTGGTAGGTGGATTGGCGACTCAAAAGTGTCCGTGTGAGTGAATGTGTGTGTGTTGCCCTGTGAAGTACTGGCACCCCCTCCAGGGTGTATTCCTGCCTTGCGCCCAATGATTCCAGGTAGGCTCTGGACCCACAGCGACCCTCAACTGGATAAGCGCTTACAGATAATGAATGAATGAAAAACAGCAACTTCAGGACCTTACCTCTGATGAGAAGAAGAGTAGAACTGTTGCCACAGCAAAGGAAGCACCAATAAATGTACTTGATTTTAGAGAAATTTTGGATAAAAGGTGACTAAAAATGATTTATTTCTCTTTATAGTGTGTTACTGGATATGTATAGTAGTAGGTAACTGTTGTGTTGTAGTGGGCTCTGGAGGGGGACGTTGTGGCTCTGGAGAAACACCCAAAGCAGCTCTCTGTTCGGGACGACACTGGGGCCAGTCCTCTGCACTACGCTGCATCCAGAGGTCAACTCCGCTCCATCAAACTCATCATCCAGGTCGCTGGACTGCAGGGTAAGAGGGAATGAGCTTTGACCGATGATATAGAAGTCAAAATACCGGTGAGGAATATTTTAGAGGAAATGTCCTCTAGAAACTGCATTTTTTCTGATTTGTACACTTAATATAAAGTCGTCAGTTTCCCCCTACACCCTCCAACATGAGCTGTTACAGCGTCACTACGGAAAGCATCAAAGAGCCTATCGACTTGAGGTGAGTGTCCACGCGTCTGGTGGCAGCATCTTGTGTGCTCCCCCTGGCTATGGCTGACTGGATGGGCCCAGGCCCACCAAGGCCCATCTGTGGCTCCACCCCTGATCATGACTGTGATTTAACATGTCTCAGAAGACGCCAGAACTGTGTGAACGTGTGGAAAAATGAGTATAATATATATCAATAATAGCAAGTTGTCGTGGTTTCAAAATCTCATAAAATCCCGTGTGTGTGTGTGTGTGTAGATTTGAATGCAGTGGATGAAGAAGGGAACACTCCACTGCACTGGGCCGTGCAGAAAGACCAGAGAGGGAGCTGCTCGACCCTCCTGAGCCTTGGAGCTGACCCCAACATCCTCAACAAATCCCTTCTGTCTCCTCTGCACCTGGCAGTCAGCCTCAGACACAATGGCCTTGTGGAAGTGAGTCCACTTATTTAGAAAAATCCCACAGAAAGAGGATTACATAAGTGTTCTTCTGTAATGCTTCCCAACGTTCCTGGCCCAGCATCAGTTTGTTTGGTGAATTTTGAATTATTTACTGCCAGATTTCTTTTTATATATTTTATTTTCTTAAAACGTTGTGGGTGAAACACACTCTTCCTTTTCCTGTATGTTCTATTAGCACTGATTGCTATATAAATAAAATGATTTGTTCTTTACTGGACAAACCTGGCATTTAAAAGCCTGCGTTACATGCTTTGTCCATTTTGTTTCACACAGCAACTCCTCTCTCACAGTCAGACGGATGTAAACCTAGAAGGAGACCTGGGGAACACTCCTTTAATCCTCGCTGCTTCCGTGGACAACTATGAGGCTCTGCTTCTACTGGTAAACAAGTGTAGTTCATTTCCTGTTAGAGATCAATAACATCACTGTCCACTTTATTACTAAACCCATATATTATAGGTTTAATAATAGCTAAAAACATGTTATTAGCCAAAGTTTTGGGAAGGTCCCCTGCTAGCTGGGCCCAGGTGAGGAGATGGTGTGTTCTCCCTGTGTCTGCATGGGTTTCCTTACTGTTAAAGTCCAGTTGTGTTCCCTAAAGGTACATTACATTTTGAATATTTGTAAACTTTCATTACAGAACTGTGTGAAATTAAATAACAACTGAAAATGAAATGGAGCGTAAAATCTACAAATATAATAGAAGAGCGTACAGTTATGTTCTCTAACTAAAGGTAAAGAATATATAGTCTCGATACCAATCAACGACAACATTCCTCAGCCCTTCTCCTCTCCTTGAGGTCAGAACTCCATCGTCTCTGATTCAGCTCCTGAAGGCTTTATAATGCACTGATGCGCTGTATCAGGAATGTGACGCAGGGCAACGGGATGAAGCTGTTGAAAACGCGATGGACACTTTTGAGAAGGAGTAATGAATCTCTCACTTGTTTTCCAGCACAAGAATGGAGCAAAACTGTGTAGACAGAACAAGCTCGGACACTTCCCGATTCATGCAGCTGCCTTTGCAGGAGCTAAGAAGTCAATGGAGGTGGTTCTCCTAAAAGGTCAGATATTTTTGGCCCTGTTTAAGTATATTTCCATTCTAATTAGTCAGTTCAGTTCCCGTAAGGTGCACTCATTGCTGACATAGATGCTACAATGCAATTAGTCTCTGTAGAATGCCATTGGTAGTAAAATAGGAAGCTGCGGAGTAGTTGCACATGAGCTCAAAAGTCACAATGCTCAATGACAAGTGATGGTCAGGGCTGCCTATTTCTCTGACCTGGGAGTGTGGTTACATTACAAACACTGGAGTGGAGAACCCCCACTGGACATATATGGGATGATTTTGAATGATGAAGTCTCCACTCGGCATTGTTGGGATGAGTTGGAATGACATGTGATGTTCCCACACGTAATGTAAAGGCTTCCTACAAGAGCAAATCACAAAAAGCGCACAGCTAATGTCCTGGATTTTAGAAGAAATGTTGGATGAGCAGGTGTCGGGGAACTGTTGAATGTGTAGCTAAGTCATAGTACAGTTTATCATGGCCGTATAACATTTATCTCCAAAACAGTGTAAAAACATTGTAACATTCAGTGGAAGTCAATGTAAAAAGATGATATTCCGATAAATTCGGAGCATGTCTGTTGGTCTATTTACCGTGAAGTAATCAGCGACAGCGATGATATATTCAACACTGTGTCTTTTGTCTTGCACATAGGAGAGGAGAACTGCATATCCATTGAAAACCACATAAACTATGTGGACAAGTCCATCAGCAGTCCTCTTCACCTGGCGGTCCGTGGAGGAAACCTTGAGGTCATTCAACTCTGCATCGCTTATGGAGCCAAAATTGACCAGCAACAGGTATTTAGGCCCATTCAAGTATAAATCTATGCAATTAAAAAATGCAGCACAGAAAAATAAACTAAAACCAAAAGCTATTACGTAAACAGCATTCAAGAAAAAAAAAATGGAGACACCTAATGAATACTTCAAATTCATAAAATGTAGTAAAATGTAATTGTTTTTCCCCTGAATCCAGTGTGATAAATCCACTGCCCTCCATTTTGCCTGCACTCAAGGAGCAACTGAGGCAGTGAAGATCATGCTGAAGGCCTACGACAGAGTGTGTGACATCATCAACATCACAGATGGAGCCTGCCAAACACCACTTCATAAGTATTCATGTCTAAATAATATTTTATAATATTTTACAGACTTGAAAAATGATTGGGATCTGTTTTAACTGATTCTTATTACTCCTTCACAGGGCGTCTATTTTTGACCACCACGAACTGGCCGAGTATCTGATCTCACAGGTAACAACTTCTTATTAAAGGCATGGATTTGTGTTTTAAAGTCTACTTTCCCTGGACTTACAGCATAACTTCTCAATAAGAACCATGTACATAATCCCGAGAGGTTCCTACTTGCCTTGCATTTGTTACTTTCTTGTTGCTTACTGTACGTAAGTATTGTACAAGTAAGAACAGCTATGCAATATACAGGGTGGGACATTTATATGGATATGGTGTTATATGGTGTGATTGGTTTTAACGTAACTTTATTCTTTCATGAGTTATTTACAAGTACCTGACCACTAATAAAATGTGTTCAAAGTGCTCCCCATTGTGTTGGATTGTCAACGAAACCCTCTTCTCCCACTTCTCACACACTGATAGCAACACCGCAGGAGAAATGCTAGCACAGGCTTCCAGTATCCGTAGTTTCAGGTGCTGCACGTCTCGTATCTTCACAGCATAGACAACTACCCTCAGATGACCCCAAAGATAAAAGTCTAAGGGGGTCAGATCGGGAGCCCTTGGGGGCCATTCAACTGGCCCACGACGACCAATCCACTTTACAGGAAACTGTTCATCTAGGAATGCTCGGACCTGACACCCATAATGTGGTGGTGCACAATCTTGCTGGACAAACTCAGGGAACGTGCCAGCTTCAGTGCATACAGAGGGAAACGCGTCATCATGTAGCAATTTCACATGTCCAATGGCCTTGAGGTTTCCATTGATGAAGAATGGCCCCACTATCTTTGTAGCCCGTATGCCACACCATACCATCAAGATGTGCAGCACCTGAAACTACGGATACTGGAAGCCTGTGCTAGCATTTCTCCTGCGGTGTTGCTATCAGTGTGTGAAGTGGGAGAAGAGGGCTGCATTGACAATCCAGCACAATGGGCAGCACTTTGAACACATTTTATAAGTGGTCAGAAACTTGTAAATAACTCATGAATGAATAAAGTTACGTTAAAATAAAGAACACCATTGTTTTTCTTGTGAAATTTGCAATAGGTTTGATCTTTCCATTGAAAAAACAAAAGTTGGATTCAAAATGGCCGACTTCAAAATGGCTGCCATGGTCCCCACCCATCTTGAAAAGTTTCCCCCCTCCCATATACTAATGTGATACAAACAGAAAATTAATATCAACAACCATTCCCATTTTATTAAGGTGTATCCAAATAAATGGCCCACCCTGTATACTGATTCTTATGGAGAATACACTGTATGTATGGGGAAAGTACACTCTAAAACACATTCATATAGTTTTTACACAGTTTTGCAGTGAAGCTAATAGCTAATAAGACGTGGAAGCTTATGTGCAGTGGTTAGCATCATGCTAACCACATGCCTTAATTACAATCATAACACATTTCCTATTATTAGGTTTAGATGAACTTATTTATGTGGATCCAGAACAAATTAGCCATCACCGTTACCTGACCTCAGGAAAGTTCTAGTGGCTGAATACAATAAACTCCTCACAAAATTCAGTACAAATTTAATGTGCATTTTAAAGCATTCATTGAATATTTTCCGCAGCTGCCAAAGCACATCTTCACTGTGTTTTCTTTGGCTTTTGTAAGGGGGCAGACATTGACTTCATCGACTGTAAAGGCCACTCTCCACTGCTGCTGGCCACCAGTTGTGGAGCCTGGAGAACTGTTAACCTGCTTCTGTCACACGGTAATCTTGAGGAAACTTCAGTTAGTTCTGTTTTTTTTTTCTACTGCTATCTTGAGATCTAAACTCAAGGTCATAATTTATAAGCTGGCTCTTTCTGGAGACTGGGTAATATTGAGATCACAAATTATTATTACTGAACTGTAGCCTCTATAGATGTTCATAGGAAGCTGGAGAACATTAAGACAAAACAGTTTACTTAAATATTTTGGGGTTTTTTTTTTTCAGGTGCTGATCTGAAGGTAAAAGACAAAGCCGGCTGTAATTTTCTGCATCTGGCAATCTTGCAGCCGAGGGGTTTAAAGAACCTGCCGGCAGAAGTTTTGCAGGTGATTTAAATTTTTGTTTCTTTGTCAGTTTTCCATACATTTTATTTGATTAGAAATATAATAAATACAAATTTTAGGGTCTGTTATGCGCACTTTCCTTCAACCAGACTTGAAAATCAATGGGGTTACACTGCCGCCAAGTGGTCAAATAAGGCACTGCTACACAATGTCTAATACTGTATTAGTTATTGAACTGGCTTTAGCAGTTTTAAATAACACCAACAGTGTAACCTCTTTAGAATGTGTTTTACTGAGTTTACTTCTGCAATCATCCTGATTATTCACAGATGCAGCAGAGCACTCATGGGATCCAAGAAATATAACACATTTTGGCTAAAAACAATGCTAATACATGCTAATCTGTACCAACATCAATGCCCTGGGGTCTTTTATGACTTTGCGTTTTACATCTCCTTTGAAGAATGGCTCAATTTCTTCAGTAAAGTGTTACCATAACTGCACTCAGACTTTTGGCTCCACAGAGACAGCGCCCCTTGTTGGCCCCAGCAACACCACATCCAGCAGCATCCTAAGCTATCATTGGAGGTCTCCCATCCATGTACTGGCAAGGCCCAGACCTGGTTAACTTTAAAGGATTTGCATGTTCTGGTGTTCAGGTGCTATAGCTACTGTTAGTATCCAAAGGGAATCCATACTGGACATTACCGTTTAAATAAAGCTCTCATAGAGGCACTGTAAAATTCAGTTGTCTTTTTTTTCTGCAGCATGAGACTGTGAGGGAGCTCCTGAATGATGAAGACTCAGAGGGCTGTACTCCACTACACTACGCCTGCAGACTCGGGATTCCTGACTCGGTGAAGAATATGCTGGGACTCGAAGTTTCTCTGGATCAGAAGTCCAAACAGAAGAAGTCTGCACTTCACTTTGCAGCTGAGTGAGTATAAGGGAAGGTTCCTTCACCCTCATAGTTTCAGCAGCCTGTGATTGACAAAGACATAAATAGAGAGGGAAATGTCAATGATTTAAACCGTTTTTTTTAAACCATGTTTTTGCCGATTGCCTACATTTGAGGCCTTTCCCGCCTTTAATCCCTCACTCTGTTGTGTCTGCAGATACGGCAGGATTAACACATGCCACCGGCTGCTGGAGACGATGACGGACACAAGGCTCTTGAACGAGGGAGATGAGAGAGGGATGACCCCGCTGCACCTGGCCTCTCACGGGGGTCATGTCAAGGTTGTTGAGCTGCTCCTTCGCAAAGGAGCTCTGTTTCACAGGTCAGTTATTCTCACAAAACTGACAGTAAATAAGCCTTGCTCAAACACCCCAGTCTAAGTGATTTCAGGTCATGTTTATGTGCTACATCTCTGTGCAGTGATTATAAAGGCTGGTCATGTTTACATCATGCTGCAGCTGAGGGCTACACTCAGACCATGGAGATTTTACTCATATCCAACATCAAACTCCTGGACAAAGCCGACGGAGATGGAGTACGCTTCTGTCTTTTCTTCATTTGCACTGACATACAAAATAGTTCATGTGTTGAGATGTTTTCCGGTCTTTGAGGTCTCGGAGATATTTCTCTTGAATATTCCACTTTAATATTTCTCTGATTTAGAACACGGCTCTGCACCTGGCCGGACGTGCGGGTCACGTGGCGGCTGTTCGGCTACTGCTCTGCCGAGGGGCTCAGATCCTGCTGAACCGAGGGGATGCCTCCTTCCTGCATGAGGCTGTCCAGAACGGCAGGAAAGAGGTGACCAGCGCTGTGATCGACAGCGACAGGTTAGTGGGAATAGAGCTGCAACTAACACTGACAATAACTGTGATATAGGTCCTCACTTCTCCATTGCTCACTAGCAGCTCAACAGAGTCACGTCATTTAACGCTCAGAGAGCCAACCGTGTCCTAGTTAATCTGATATCGGAGGTTGTAGGGGACAGTAGTTTTATTCGTTTTAGTATTAAGCTGTCACATTAGGGAATAAGATATTTTTCCTTTATTACTTTACTTTTCAGTCTTTGTTCTTACAGATGTGAGGAAGCCATCACCACGTTCAAACTGAACTCAGCAAAACGCTGCATTGTTATGGACATGATAGAGTTTCTTCCAGAGTCTTTTAAAGTGAGTCAGAACCAAACGTAACATATATTACAGTAATTCAACATTCTCTTGCTCTTTTGTAATTTTATAGTGACGGTTGTGTAGTATCAAGAATGACAATTGTCCATCCATCCATCCATTATCTGTAACCGCTTATCCAATTTAGGGTCGCGGGGGGTCCAGAGCCTACCTGGAATTATCGGGCGCAAGGCGGGAATACACCCTGGAGGGGACGCCAGTCCTTCACAGGGCAACACAGACACACACACATTCACTCACACACTCACACCTACGGACACTTTCGAGTCGCCAATCCACCTGCAACGTGTGTTTTTGGACTGTGGGAGGAAACCGGAGCACCCGGAGGAAACCCACGCGGACACGGGGAGAACACACCAACTCCTCACAGACAGTCACCCGGAGCGGGAATCGAACCCACAACCTCCAGGCCCCTGGAGCTGTGTGACTGCGACACTACCTGCTGCGCCACCGTGCCGCCATGACAATTGTCATTTTATTTAAAAATATGATAATACAGTATTGGGCGGCACGGTGGCGCAGGTAGTGTCGCAGTCACACAGCTCCAGGGTCCTGGACGTTGTGGGTTCGATTCCCGCTCCGGGTGACTGTCTGTGAGGAGTGTGGTGTGTTCTCCCTGTGTCTGCGTGGGTTTCCTCCGGGTGACTGTCTGTGAGGAGTGTGGTGTGTTCTCTCTGTGTCTGCGTGGGTTTCCTCCGGGTGACTGTCTGTGAGGAGTGTGGTGTGTTCTCTCTGTGTCTGTGTGGGTTTCCTCCAGGTGCTCCGATTTCCTCCCACAGTCCAAAAACACACGTTGGTAGGTGGATTGGCGACTCAAAAGTGTCCGTAGGTGTGAGTGTGAGTGAATGTGTGTGTTGCCCTGTGAAGGACTGGCGCCCCCTCCAGGGTGAGTTCCTGCCTTGCGCCCAATGATTCCAGGTAGGCTCTGGACCCACCGCGACCCTGAACTGGATAAGGGTTACAGATAATGAATGAATGAATAATACAGTATTAAACCTCAATGTTCACAATCAATGAAATCGCCATCTTTAAATCGTCTAAACCAAAGCTCACACGTGGATTTGGATGCAATATTATCCCCAAGAACCGAACAAATTAATGCACATGCTTTTTTAAAAAACAAAATGGCAACTGTCATTTTTAATACTATACAACGGTTACCTTAAAATGCCAAAAGTGGAAGAACATTTTTATTTGGAATTTTCAAACATATGTTACACAAATAAATGCTTTAAAAAAATTATCTTAATCGACCTCTGACTGACCATTGGAAATGTATTTTTTCCTAACAGTATCTTCTTGACAAGTGCATTACAGAGGCTGATGAAGATGTGAACTCTTGCAGCTACTATGTAGGTCTTGTTTCTGTTCATAAACCTGAGTGTTCTGGTTTTTATCTAGGGTTAGATGAACCACACCTGATTCAGCTCAGCCACAGTCTATTGCTAGAATATCAGCGCGTTATATTTCCCCTGCAAAAAGTAAATGTAATCCTAACTACCTGACTCTGTCCCTGGTCTCTTTCATGGACAGGTGGAGTATAATTTTCAGTGGCTACAGCAGCCAGAACGATACGCAAAGACAGAAAACTTGGAAAAGGGTGAACACTACAAACCTCTGGCTGCACTCAATGTTAGTATCTTAAAGGGACACCAGATGCAGCAGTGGATTTAATATCAGGGAATAACTTGTTTAACTATTTGAACAGTGGGTTTCCACAGTGATGTTTTGTCCTCTTTCCTAAGGCCATGGTGGAATTTAATCGTGTCGAGCTGCTGACGCATCCTGTGTGCAAGAAATACCTGGAAATGAAATGGTAAGCGTTTATGTAGTTGACTGCCCAGGACACGCTTTCACACTATAAGGCCAAACATCTCTGGAGACCTGCTTATCCAATATTTCTTTATAAACGAAAGGTATAAATAGGGAGTCTGGCCCATGTTTGGCATTTAACATGGTGATCTTCTATGTAGATTATAGTTTGAGGTGTGTGTGTGCACCCAATAGACGGTAGATGCACCTTAAAGTAGCTGAATCCACTCCTTATCAATTCATTTCCCCTTTGCCCTGCAGGAATGCGTACGGTGTGAAAGCTCACCTGCTCAATATGACAGTGTATGCCCTGGGAGTGTTCCCCCTCACTTACCTGATCGTAAGCCTGCGTCCAAATCTAAGAGTGGAGAAGAATGTCACCATGGTCAGCATGGTCACCACAACCCTTGACAAGGTACCACACACATTCTTGTACTCATAAATGAGCTAAATACTCAGCCCCTGTTCCCAGAAAGAACAAGAACATTACTGTCAGTATTTTCTAACGCAAGAAATATTCAATTCTTCATTTGTTTTGTTTTGACAGCAAAGTTATATTATCACAGTCTGCATGTTCCTGGTTCTTGTGATGAACATGTACGCAGTCGGAAAAGAGATGGTACAGATATGCCAGCAGGTATGCTAACAATTTTATTATTATACATTTTATAGCAGTTTATTAACAATGTTAAATGGTGGTGCATCAATTGTATGTACGCTATAAAAGACCAATGTACATAAATGTTCCCCTATCTCAGATACACCCAAAATCCTCAGCGTATTTAAGTGTTAAAAACATTTATGTGGTTTAGGGTCACATTTGTAAATCTGGTAATGTGCAGAACCGTGGCTTTAATGCCTTGCTTTCCCTGTGTCAGCGTCTGAAGTATCTGAGAGACGTGTCTAATCTGATGGACTGGGCAGCTGCGATCTGCTCTCTGCTATTTGTCCTCCCGCTGCTGCTGGATGTGAAGAGCTCGTGGCACTGGCAGGCCGGCTCCCTCGCTGCTCTCGTCTCCTGGTTCAACCTCCTTCTCTACCTGCAGCGGTTTGGACCGACCTGGCTCCTACACTTGTATTAAAACCGCACTAAGTAACTTTGGGGGGTTTTAAGACCTCTCCGGTGGAAACACAAGATGAGAAAAACCCATTTGACAATATGGTGTTCACATTGTTGGATGCAATTAAACCTTTCCACCAGAGAGGTCTCCAATTCCCCAAGATGATGTGACGCGTTAATCACACATTTGCATTAAATGGGATTTCTTATACCCAATTTCTACAAGTGAACACAGATGTGTGGTGCTAATGAGAACCCTGTGACATGTTTTGGTCAAAAATACCACAAGGATCAAACACCACAGCACACTTTTCTTCCTGTCAGAACTGTTTCTGTTCACGCAGATCAGCCAGAGCGCATCAGATGAGACACATAGAAGTTCTGTTTGAACTTGGTTATCTTCACGTGCGTTTTACACGGTTTAATCCCGCTTTCACTATAAGAGGAGAGTCATAATTCTAATATGCCTGCTGTCTACATTACAGCACACAACTGCCCGTTTTATCCCTTGTATTCCAAGTTACTCAAACCACAGAGAACTGACTGGGTCTTCTTGTTTCACGCTTGGGCTTCAGATCAAATTAGTGCACACTGAACAATTGAGTCAGTTTTACATATGACCCTGTTAAATCATGCTTTTTGTTAAAGGTTATTAAGGGTAAAACTGTATACTATGTTCTTATCAAATGTTTTGTTTTCTTAGGAAGTCTAAACAGTGCTAATAAACTGAACGGCTTTAATATTAATGTTATATTTCTCTGCAGGTTTGAAAGGTTCGGAATCTATGTGGTGATGTTCCGGGAGATCTGCAGAACACTGCTGAGCATCATTGTGTTATTCATATATTTGATCCTCGCGTTTGCCTTGGCTTTCTATGCTCTGATGATCGAACAGGTGAGCGTGAAGATGACAAATAAGAGAGACTAATTTACATTTCACCCCTGTCCAAAGAAAAACACTTGTCTCTAAAATAGTAACTTTACAGGAGCGTAATATAAGAAGATTTTATTCCAAGTCACTTTGGAGCATTTCTATTGGTCCATTCATCAGGAAATTTCCACACAACTTAAATGAAAGCTGCTGTGTTCAAATTGTGTAATCCACTAAAATTAGACAAAAATTGAGTTTTTTTTCTGGACAGCAACGATTTGTTTAACGTCCACACAAAACAGCCATTAAGTCATTAAGCTTTTTGAAGACAAACAGCTGATTTTCATTTCCGAGAGGTCCACAAGTGCTTGGGATTTCTTGGACAAAGACAAATTTAGAAGAGGACAAATGTACCCCCTGAAAACAGAGCCAAGATTTGAACTTGTTCTTTTCCAGAGGCATTTTGGCAGGATGTTCCTGTCCCTGATGCAGACCTTCGTCATGATGGTGGGAGAGATCAACTACCAAGACAACTTCCTGAAGCCCTACATAGCCACGCGACTGCCGTTTCCTGTGCTGACATATGGGATATTTGTATTTTTTGTTCTGCTGGTGCCCATTCTGCTCATGAACCTGCTGGTAGGCCACAGGACTACAATTACACAACTAATTACGCATGATTTAACCACCCATTAGTTGGGCTATTAGGACAGGGCTAACCTTTTGGTTAAAAAAAAAAAATAAGTTGCTGATAAGGGTTTCCAATTTCCTACAGAACTGTGTATAATTTGTGGTATTAAGAAAGTAAGGAACTAAAGTATCGGCCCACATACAAATCCTGGGAATAGTCTGAAATGGTTTAATGAGTTAATAAACCGCGGATATAATGAATAATTTATCATTTTATAATATGATTTAACTATAGATTGGACTGGCTGTGGGTGATATTGCAGAAGTACAGACTAACGCTTGCTTAAAGCAAATTGGAATGCAGGCAAGTATCAATCTTACTGTACCCTCTCCATACGATAGAAGAAAATGTTACATTTAAGAAATGAGTGACAAGAAACAGTTTGATTTTCACAGATTGAACTTCACACAAATCTGGAGGAGCGGCTGCCGAACTGGTTTATGAAAAGAGTGGACCAAGTTTCACTCAAAGAGTTTCCCAACAAATGTTACAAGGGCAAGGTAGAAATCGTTAAAATCCTACTTCTTGGTTTTGGGAGAAAACCTATCGTTTTTTTAAGACTTGATTTTGCATTTTTATTGTAAAGTTGTAATTTTTGAGATGCTAGGTTTGAACTGGATTCTGTACTTTTTTCCCCCTCAAGAACTTCTTGTACACCTTTGGAAAACATTTTGTGTATTAGAATATTGGCATTTGAATATATTATAATAGTATAATTGAAAAGGAACTAGAATCAGGATGTATACCGATGTTCCAGTGTATTTTTGAGGGAGCTCTTCTTTTGTATTTTCAATAAAGAGATGGGTGTGTAGTGGCAGTGAAGGTAGGAAGGAGATCCCCAGAGTGTGCCCAGCCCCTCATCAGTCAACACCAATGGAGCGAGAGCTGTCCAAACAGAAATACAGGTACAGTCCAAGTAGTAGACCGCTTTTTGTTTTAGATGGCGGTAACAGTATTTTCCAGAAGCACCAGCTCAAAATCTTTTCATTTACAGATTACTGACTTAAACAATAATGATTACGATTTGTTGTGGTTTCAGATTGAGGGAGCTGTCTGAGTTGATGGAGAAACAGCACAACCTGCTGAAGCTGATTGTTCAGAAGATGGAGATCAGCTCAGAAGCTGAAGACCACGATGGACCACCTGTTTTCCAGGAATTTAAACAGAAACTTCTCGCCAGGAGCAAGTGGGGCCCACTGCTCAGAGCAGTCACAGCCAGGAAGAAGTGAATAGAACACATTCATAAATATTTTCCGCCCATATAATACAACACTAGTCTGGGAGGCCATGCGTGTGTTTGTGGATGTGTGGAGGCTCTTGAAACCTTTCTTCATAATGTTCTACGACATCTTTATAAACCTAAGCTGGTGTAAAATATCCTCCTCCTTAAATGTCCCCACATTTTTTAATTTTATCCTTCATTTACCACAATTATTTTTTATTAATTTAGTTCTAAAAAGTTCTTATTCATGGTTTTACACTTCCTTACTCCATTCGAACAATTCTGTCTTTAATCCATCTTCATCAATGTCCCCCTCATTTGTTAAATCCTCCTCCATTTATTCTGTCCCAGAACGTCGTCCATTTACACTGTTCGCGTCTTTCAGTTTTTCCTCACAGTTTTCACAATGTTTCCTGCATTCCCACTGCTCTAGAATGCATTCGCATTCGTAATGTAGAAATCTATAGTCTGTACTGTGCCAATGTGCCATGGCCTTAATCAGCATTCAGTAACTTTCTGCAAACCATGTCAGTGATGATTTGCTTTTTTGTTTTGTGCCATCCTTTCACGGTGGACATTACTGTACCTAAATATGACCTACATGTGAAAATAACGACCAAGAAACCCAAGGCTGTGCCAACAGCTGCATTAAAGGATTCAATAGATGTGTCTAAGACTGATCACATTGCACAAATTATTAAAAAACTATAATAAACAAATCCTCAAGACAACAAATGTGCTTCAAGATCCAAGATCCTGGGACAGTTATAATGTCTTTGCTTCTATCTTTACAATTTAGCAATCCAAAGTGAACATTAGCAAGTTTTACAATAGTTTTGCCAGGTTTTTTGGGGGAAAGCAAGTAACTATTATGTGACCAAAACAAAGTATGAAAACAAACAAACAACAAACAAATTCCATTCCTCCACTATTCAGTATATTCCACACTTACACTCCTGGACTGTAGCAGACACTGGTCAAATATTTCATGACTCTTTTTTTCTTTCTTTTTTTGCCTCCCCATAGTGCGTGGGCATCTTCCTTTTGCTGCCACTTTGCTCTGTTGAGAAATAATATTTTTAGCAATAACCTTTAATATTACCTCTTCAATGATGAATATTACTATGCCTTATCATATTTTAGCATTAAAAGAGGAATCAGTTTGTCCAGATATTCCACTTTATGTAAAGGAACAGTGACACCCAGTGACCGTGATGTACCAACCATTCTGTGATAAACCTATTTCAAACATGGCAATATGGGGGACCCATTCTATTGAGCAGGAACTGGTTCATTATAAATCATTTCATATATATTCATAATCTCTGATGTGGGCAAAACACAGAAATATTGTGCTGTTATCTACAGGGGTTGGACAATGAAAGTGAAACACCTGGTTTTAGACCACAGTTATTTATTAGTGCGGTGTAGGGCCTCCTTTTGCGGTCGATACAGCGTCAGTTCGTCTTGGGAATGACATACACAAGTCCTGCACAGTGGTCAGAGGGATTTGAAGCCATTCTTCTTGCAGGATAGTGGCCAGGTCTCTACGTGATGCTGGTGGAGGAAAACGTTTCCTGACTCGCTCCTCAACAACACCCCAAAGTGTCTCAATAATGTTTAGATCTGGTGACTGTGCAGGCCATGGGAGATGTTCAACTTCACTTTCATGTTCATCAAACCAGTCTTTCACCAGTCTCGCTGTGTGTATTGGTGCATTGTCGTCCTGATACACGGCACCGCCTTCAGGACACAGTGTTTGAACCATTGGATGCACATGCTCCTCCAGAATGGTTCGCTAGTCCTTGGCAGTGATGCGCCCATTTAGCACAAGTATTGGACCAAGGGAATGCCATGATACGGCAGCCCAAACCATCACTGATCCACCCCCATGCTTCACTCTGGGCATGCAACAGTCTGGTGGTGCGCTTCTTTGGGGCTTTCCACACCGTAACAAAATCAATACATGTTTCACATTGTCCACAGCCCAAGATTTGCGCTCCTTGCACCATTGAAACCGTCGTTTGGCATTGGCATGAGTGTCCAAAGGTTTGGCTACAGCAGCCCGGCCGTGTGTATTGACCCTGTGGAGCTCCCGACGGACAGTTCTGGTGGAAACAGGAGGTTGAGGTGCACATTTAATTCTGCCGTGATTTGGGCAGCTGTGGTTTTAAGTTTTTTTAAATATAATCCCGGTCAGCACCCGAACACCCCTTTTAGACAGCGTCCTCTTGTGTCCACAGTGAATCCTGTTGGATGTGTTTCGTTCTTCTTGGTGGTATGCTGACATTACCCTGGATACCGTGGCTCTTGATACATCACAAAGACTTGCTGTCTTGGTCACAGATGCACCAGCAAGACGTGCACCAACAATGTGTCCTCTTTTGAACTCTGGTGTGTCACCCATAATGTTGTGTGCATTGCAATATTTTGAGCAAAACTGTGCTCTTACCCTCTGCTAATTAACCCTTCACACTCTGCTCTTACTGGTGCAATGTGCAGTTAATGAAGATTGTCCACCAGGCTGCTCCAATTTAGCCATGAAACCTCCCACACTACAATGACAGGTGTTTCACTTTCATTGTCCAACCCCTGTAGATTGGCATATTGACTTAAATCACAAACAGTTGTTTTCAAGAAATCCAATTTATATTACTCAGAATTAGCTATATCATTAAAAGAAAAAAATTATAGCCCCACATTGATGGAAATGAATCAATGTTAAGAAAATAAAACAAGCCATAAACTGACTCTTCATCATGTTAACATTTCCAGGGCAAACGATTTAATTTAAACTACCCAACACACAATAAAACTACCTGCCTTTTTAGGTGATAAGCTAGACAAAAACACATGACAGAAAATTACACAAACAGTTCAAGTCTGACCTTTAAGGTGCGTTCTCGTTTCTCTTTCCCTTTGCCCGGAGTGATATTGTGAGGATGAGGAGGAGGAAGAAGTGGAAGGGAGTGCTTTGCTCACGTTGTGAGACCTCTCTTGCCCTAACTCATGGGCCTGTCCTAGAAAAAGGGGTGGGGCATGTCATGAGGGGGATGGGCAAACTTCTTTTTTTTTTGCCAAGATTTAAAAAGGAATGCACACAAAAAACATTAATCATCTCGTCATGTCATCATTATGCAGTTGTTTTCTACAGCCCATGGTTAATGTAATAGCGGTTAGTTTCAAAAATCCTTTTCGTCACTGGGAATCCAAGTTTAGACTCTCAATCCTTTATAACTGCATGAGGGGAGCTACAGAATAAAGACATAACTTTGGTGGACTATTTTGACTTTTAAAACCATGCAAAGTAAAACACAGAACTGCATACTGTACCTTGAGATCCATACATTTGCATATTAAGCACAATATAAACAATCAAGATTAGATCTGAGCCATGCATGCCTTAAAATTAGGCTACACACACACCTAATAAAATGGCTGATACCCCACACCTTGCAGTTACGGTTAATAAAGCACAAATGTAATTTTACAAAATGGACTCCAGGCATTAAATACTTCCAGTTCCTATCACCACCACCGTGAACAACTCTCAACATATCCACTATTCTCGATGACTCTGTACACTCCTAAACGAATGAATTCAGCAAAATATCGGACTTCAGAAATGTGGAGTAAGGTTTCATGGGGTGATGTGTAATTGTGATTTCCTGGTACTTGAGAAGTCTAGAAGATAGTGGGAAGTGTTTTTTATAGATTAGGTTTGTGCTGATTGTTTTCTCCTGTAGAAAGGTCTAGGTTAGTTGCAAGCAACCATGCAGAAACAAGGACAGCGCAATGATTGGGTTAGGGTCAATTCAGATTACTCTCCCAGAAAGCAAAACTACACACAGAGCCCCAAGCTGCTGCATCCTCAAAAAGGATGAAACTCATATTTATTGGTTTGAAATTGTCTTACAAAGTACACAAAATTTAATTACTTTCATATTTCACTTACATTATTAACCTTGGTTTCTATCAGGTTATTCAAGAGTAACATTAAGACCGAACAAATTTGGCTGGCATACATGTATCCACGGGAAAAAAAAACCCAAAACACTACTATTTAATAAAAATTGCATATCAGTACAATTGAGCTATCATACCACTAAAATTTACAAAGATATAACATCAGATGTTCACACAAGGTTATTGACAGGTTATAAAAGAAAGCAAGGATTACTAATTTAAATTCAACACTTTTTACTCTGATGGAAAAGCGAAGTCATGCTTTAGTTAAATGCACAATGCATTTTATTCTTCTGTAGCACAAAAGCACTATTCAAAAGGCAGTGTGCATTAATGAGGAAATGCGACACAGCAAAGTGCTTATGGAATGGGGGTAGGAAAAGGAAACAAATAATAAAAAAAAAAAGCAATCTCACACCATGGTCCCTGACAAAAGTAAACATAAAATGCACCCTGCACCAAATACTGATGGTCTGGATCATAAATATATTAACAAAAATTTCAGAGACAACAATAACTTTAACCTAAAAACTCTTAAAGGAAACAAAAGTACATCTGAGTAATAGTCCTAACTTGGAGCTCATATTTGGGCTGAGGCTCCAGCATCTTACTTGTGTTCCAGTCGGAGAAGCTGTTCCTTACCATTTATGGTTAACGACTTTAACTGTCCATCTTCTTCAACCTCTATGCGTTCCTGTCCATTCTCTACAATTCTGCATTGGGGGGGAAAAAAATGGTGGTCAGTTGCATAAAAATGAAAGAAGAAACAAGCACAAAACAAGAAAACTTTCAAAATATTTCCACCACTGAACAATTCTGACTTTGCGACTTGCTTTAGAACGGTGCATTTTGCGATAATTCTGTCAACTGTCAAAAAACCATGATAAAGAAAAGCAGTATATACACTGAGCTGTTGGAGGGCCCACAATGCCCTCGTGTAGAATGTTTTAAATTGCAAAACACCAGTGAGTGAGTCATTAAAGGAAGACAGTATGTGACACATACAGGTGCAACCCATTCCTGGCATTAGCAGTCATCCTGGGTGATCCAATCATAAGTGGACAGCAAAAACGATGCATCATGAGGAAGAAATGTAACCCAACACTCAAACCACATTCAGACGTGGTCAGAGGTGCATATGACCATATATTTCTTGTGTGAATGGAGTGGACCTATGTAGTTGTGTGTGTGTGTGTGTTAATGGGTAGGCCAACACAGCTTGTGCTCTGACTCAAAAACTGATACATGCCTCTTCTTAATTACAAGTGAGTTTCTCTCACAACGATTTAAATGTATTTAGTTTAAACCTGAATGTATTTGAAAACACTTCAAGGTTTGAGGCTGTGATTATTATGTTCCTGGGACAAAAGCTCAAGGGGTTATACAAGTGATTTTTGTCTGTTTGAGACCTGTGGCAGCGCAGACTCTGTCATGTTGTCCCTGTGAATGGATGTGCGTTTTTACCCTTTGCTGTGGTAAAATATGCTGAAGTTTACAGATCATTTTCTACCACCGACATTATTCAAATAATAATTCAACAAACTGCTCCCTTATCCAGCGTTTTTACCTTTTTGTAGTGATTTTCCTGCCATTGACATATTTAGTAGAAGTGGACACAGAGCGAAAATTCCCCATTCCACTGCCTCCGCCTCCACCTCCACCTCCTCCTCCTCCTCCTCCTCCAAACGAGGTAGAGGAAAAGGAGGTAAATCCTCCTCCTCCACCTCCCATATGACCCATGTGCTCCAAATGACCCATGTGCCCCATGTGGCCCATGTGGCCAAAGGAGGCAAAACCTGAAACACACACAAAAACACTGTTTAACCAGTGAGAAAGAGCCACAGGTCGAGCCCAAGAGTTTTATCTTTGAACAAGGTGCTTGACTACTTGATACTGTCACAGCATTTCATTCAATAATTCAATAAACAAACAGCAGAGAAATATCGTAACCTCTGACCTGTGTTAAAACCTGGAAAACTTGCTCCAAATCCGGGGAACCCTCCAAACCCTCCAAAAAACGAGCCCCCCGTTCTGCTCCGGCTCATCCCACGCTGGTGCCGCCGCCCACCCCCGAAAAACAAATCATCACCAAATAGATCGCCACCTGCAGGAATGTCAAAGATCAACAGCTACAATCACATTACCTTCATTGTCAACCAGTGATGGGTCAAGCCTTTCTCATTCAGCATTCACCAAAATGACATCTACATTGGCATTAATAAGACCTTTTAAATTCATAAATATCACATGTTAACTGTTAGTGCAGCTATGCGAAAAGTAATTTTACAAAAGTGGTTATAGATAAACATTCTATTCTCTGTCATTTCGGGCCATTTCAAGCGGTCCATGCATAATTCAGTTTCAGTAAGCATAAACACCATAACTAGAAGGTGTTTTCAATTTTTATAAACTAATAATAATAGGTTGTATTCCGTCCCCAATGAGTATTTTTTCCTCATATTGAAACTCAAATGAAAAAATACAAACCAAAGAAATCAGCAAATGGATCCTGACCACCAAAGAACTCCCTGAAGACATCATCTGGATTGCGGAACGTAAATCCTTGGAAGGGATCTCCGTTATGATAATGTCCCCCTTTAAAACAGACAACAACAGAGAGACAAAGTCAAACACAGTTTTGCTTTAGTCTGCCTTCTTCATGGCGAACATTGTGGGAAATCTATAATGTACTTTCCAGTGAGCCAACAAAATCAATGCAGTCTTGTGTCAAGTTGTCAATATGGTGTTTCAGAGCAATACATTAGCCAAATAAGTCATTAAGGCAAATGTGACAACTATCTATTAACTATTTACCTCCTCCACTTCCTGTTAGGCCTTCTTTACCGTACCGATCATAAAGACTCCGCTTGTTGGCTGCAACAAAACAAATCAAAGAAATCCTTTGGTTAAATAAATGCCCCATCACAGTAATAAAAAATAAAAAATAATCGATGCTCAATTACTGAAGGTATGCTTCGTGTAAAAAAACAACAGCACATATTTGATGAGACTAATACCCGTAAAAAGTGATTATCAGACCCTACCATCTGAAAGGACTTCATAAGCCTCTGAGATTTCTTTAAATTTCTTCTCAGCCTCATCCTTGTTTTCTGGGTTCTTATCAGGGTGCCATTTTAAAGCTAGTTTTCTGTACCTACAGGGAAAGGAAAGCAAATGTGAAACAAGAGTGGACATTACTGGTTAAGCAGCCTTTATAATACGTTTTCAAGCCTTTGTTTGTGTTCCTATTTTTATGTTTTATTAAAAACAGTGTTGGATTATGTTTAGTATTTCTAAGCCCTGATTAAAAGAAATATGGACACTGTGCATTTATAAATGACACTTACGCTTTCTTAATATCTTCTGGAGATGCACTCTTCGGCACTCCTAAAATCTCGTAATACTCCACCATGGCTTTACACAAATCCTCAGTTCAAGTGACGACAACCTGAAAAAACAAGACAGACACAATCTTAGATGTGTGTCAGATAGCATCATATGGAAATAATATGATGTGCGCAGCACTGCTCAATTACCACAGATGACAAGAATGACTCTTGTACCAAAGAACAAAATAAATAAATAAATAAATAAATAAAAATTTCTTGTCTCATACACACATCTGTGCATGTGTGTGTCTGTAACAAGGATCAAGGATTGTTAAGCTTGTTATGTGAATAAATATCAGAGGTCAACACAATTATACAGAAAGTTGCTGTATCCCTGCTGTATTCTGTTCACCCTCAGAAACACACAAATCTGAACGTTAAAACACAGAGAACCACTGAAGAATCTAATATTGAATGAGGTTCACTCTAAAGGATGATGTAGTTTCAGTAATTTAATTTACTCAATCCACAAATATGAATTTGCTGGTAAATACATACACTAGTGGAGAAAAACAATGCACTCCAATCTCATTCGAAGATAGAAACACTGACTGAAGGCAAGAGGGAAAAAATATAACCACAGTGTCTCGTTCTCACATAGCATTTAACGCCAACTCTATACACACTTGCTTTGGGCTAACAAACCTGTTTTTAAGAGACGCACCCCTAAGTGGTCGGCAGGCTGCCTCAACTTCCTGTAGTGGGTCCAAAAATCTGAACCATCAAATCATCATCAGAGCTTTTACTCTGCACATGAACCAGACCTTGGTTCAGTTTAATCCAGACTGAGACCACCTTTTACTGATCAAACCAAATTTTGATGCTTCGGTCTGAAGGCACTTTTCAAACCTTCTGTTTTGATTTGGACCAAACAGAAAAGTCAAACAAGATGTGTGAGAAAAGCACCCTTAAATCAGACATTCGCCAAGAAATAAAAACCTGTCTCCTGTACCAATTAACCCATTACAGTAAATTATGATATAAATCAATGGGCAGTTACTACATTATGTAAATAAACGTATGCAAAACTCCGAATATCTAAACTAAAGAAAACACCACAGCACAAAATTTACTTTAGGATCTCAATTGAATTACCAAAGCAATATATTTAATGGTACCAACTAAAAAGACCAGGATCAGTGTCATCAGAAAACCATGCTAAGCTAAAGCACTGGTGTATTTGACAGTGTGTGTCTGTGACTTGGCCAGTAATCACAGCCAGTGCCCAATCCCAGCTTTGAAACACAACAGCAGACAAACAGCGTTCTGCAGGTACAGAAGAGTTAGGTCTGGACATTTTCCAGACTTGTCCAATTACACGTTTCATATAGTGTACAGCCTGATTTTGTCTGCATTGTTGTTTTAGGCATAGGGTGGCACCCATCTAGCAGCGCCTGTGAGGCATGGCATTGATCCTCCGGAACATTAGTGGCTCTATTCACACATGCTTTCACTTGGACATTACCTGGGATTTGTACTAGAAGGCTAAGCAGGATAATGTCCAGGTAATGTAAAGTTCCATTTGCAACTAACTGTGTCATAGTTATTTGTATTGTTGTGCCTTCATGTTTGCTGTTGACAAAAAAAAAATGGTACATTGATTATGCGATATTTCCTATTAATATTACAATGAGTTCCCAACATTTCCAAGGAAAGTTTATATTTTGGAATATTTCCAAAGTCCCGCAAGAAAAGTTACCGGTATTTTACTTAAATTTATTGGAAATTTTCCACCCCTTTGTGACCCTTGTTACTGTGCATGTGAAAAAGGGGCTTAATTAACATGGGATTTTGCCAGTTAGAAATCTTTGTGCCACATTAAATAGCAGATATAAATAAAATGATAAATCAGTGCAGTCTACGATAAAAGTGTGCGATATTTTAAACAGGGAAATTCTTTGCTTTGTGTGTACAATATATGGCACTTGAAAAATGTGTTCTTAAACAGCTCACTCAACTCTTTATGGCATGTTTTCTGCTAAACAAAATACTTTCTGTTGAATGGTTATATCTTAGTTTCATCATCACTTGTGACATGAAGGAAACATGGACACAGTGTTTAAAAAGCACCTTCATCTTTGCAAAGTGCCTTTTAATATAGTTTACGATTCAAAAACACATCTGCAAATTCCCAAATGACATGTTTCTTGTAATCGGTTCTGCATTTGCCCGTTCTGATTCAGATCTCCATACGCACACATGACGTGTCTCTGTACCTAACTATGAAGTCACACTACGCAAATTAGTGAGGCATTTTTTCAAAACCTGCTGATGCTTATAGATAAGAAAAAAATGTGAACTGCCTATAGGTGCCCAACAATAAGACTATTTTAGGCGGAAAGAACATATTTTTCACTCTAAGTCACAGTCACACAGAAGAGGAAATAGGGTAGTTTATATATATATATATATATATATATATATATATATATATATATATATATATATATATATAGTTCACAAATATTGAAGAAAAAAATATATACAGATGTATACAGATCTGAACGTTTACATATGAAAACTATTATAAATTAACGCAAAGAAATGTTCCAATGGGTTTTAAATGTACATCGCTTTCTTCCTGATGATCTTTGCAGTTTCAAGATCAGTGTACTAAGAACATGAAATAACTTTCTGAATGACACCTCCGTATGTCAGATAAACCTACTTCCTGTGTCGTTAACCCCTTCACCCAAAACATGGTAAAACCTGGTCATTTGTACAAAATAGCTACAATACACTATGATGTGTGGGTTTTAATTTATAACATACTAAAAAAAAAAAAAAAAAAAAAAAACCACCACAGACTTTTTAACAAGGTTAAACAATGGACTTTGTGTGAAAATGTGGCAGTTATTTCTCATGTTGAGTGAACATCATGGTAAAGTGTTATTTGAAGATATTGTTTTTTAGGGAATTACTCGTCACATTTTGGGACATTAAAAGTTCTGACTTATTCTTGACATCTACATAAGAACAAACCCACGGCCTCAAGTTCATCAAGAAAGGCAGTTTTTTCCATTGAGAGGATCAATTTTTACCAAGAAAAATAAATTAATACATAACAAAAAGTGTTTTAATAAAATATAAAACTAAACCGGTCATACATGAAGAACAAGAGAAACAAAAAGCTCACAAGTATGGCATTTTGGGGAATATTTTGACTATTATCACAACGAGCTCGGCGATTTAGCTGTAAATTCCCGTATAATAGAGAAAACTCTAACGCTACAATATAACAAGGATGTTATATTCGTGTTATTGTAGTCATTAATAAAGAAAACACGAAGGAAACTGAGTCTGACTCTGGAACATTGTTAACATTAACGCTATCTTATTTCAGTTCTTCATTACACAGCCAGCTTTCTTCTCAAACAGCAAAACAAACGAGTTTTCTCTTAAAATAACTCTAAACACAGATTGTACGATTATAGATTCTAAACGGGGACATACCCTTCTTTCTGTCCGGTGCAGACAGGAATCTCCCTCGGCGAAATTTTACGGCTTTTTCTCCCAAAAAGCGGTTGTTTCACCGATGTGTTGTTGCTAATAGAGCGAAAGCCTTAGTATAAAAGCTCTGCGCATGCGCGGGAATGTACCTGATTAACCGAGAAATCCGCTGCCTTATGGCGCAACATCCTGTAAACTTCGGCGGTGTCCCAAATCTCATTCTCTTCTCTGCAATCTTTCCAATTATAAGCTTTTTTAGGACCAGCCGACTTCTCCAAGACTCACAGGTCAAAACCACACATTTCTGTGCTACTCATACGACTAATAAATCTATTCTAATAAATGCCCTCCTAATCGTGACATATTTGTTTTGTAACATTAGGCCCTATTTTGCCTACGACCTCAATGTGTGCAATTTTGGACGCTTCCCCTAGACATTCCAGAGTTTTCTAGAACACATTCTAGATCTCCAGAAATTCAGGAGTTAAGGCCTAATACATGTGTTTACTCTTTTATAAATATTTGTTATATTGACAAATACATTAACATATACATATAAACGTATTTTTCTCTCAGAATTATTTTTGTTTAAGAAATATATTTATTTTGCTGTGATCTGAAATAAACAAAATAATAATAATAATAATAATAATTATTATTATTATTATTATATACTTTATTATTATTATTATTATTATTATTATTTTATTTAAGATCACAAGAAAATTCATTTCTGCTTTCAAGATAACATTCATTCGTTCATTCATTCATTGCAGTGGCTGCAATTGGAACATTTTCACTCTTGAAAAATCTTAAAAGCAAGTTTTAATCTGAATATCAACAGCGCTATTCATATTTATTTTGATCCAAAACAGTTTACAAAAGAGTTATTTTTACCATATTGTTTTCCTGCACTTTTTCTTTTTTTTTGTGACACAAAAGTGCTCCCTCTGTTGGTTCTATTTTCATACATATTACATCAAAACTATAGCTTGCCTTATTGTACGTTGTTTGAATTGATATGAACAGCATTAGAATATTTGAAAAAAAAAAAAATATATATATATATATATATTATATTTCAATTAGAAATATATTTCTGGAAGTAAAATACTTGCTCCATAAATTTTTATATGTCTTGGACAGATATAAACCACTGAAAGCAGCATTTGCTGTTAAATCCCCTTTAGTGTACTATTAAAGAGATCTAGTCCTGTATAGGAAAGGTGTATGACACAGGTGCTGCTGTTTTAACTCCAGTGTCATCTGTGTCTTGTTACTGACTTGCAAAACAGCTCAACAGCAAGTGCTTTGCCCCGTAACTGCTTTGGGTTGTCCAGATGCATGCATTACTTCATGAACAGACCACTTACAGAGTCTTATTAGTTTTTTCTCATGAGGAAAGATCACAAGAAGTACATTTCTGTACAAAACCTTACTGACCATACTGTAAATATGTTACATATTAAATAGAAAAATACCATTTATTCATTCATTGTCTGTAAACCCTTATCCAGTTCAGGGTCGTGGTGGGTCCGGAGCCTACCAGGAATCACTGGGCACATGGCCTGGAGGTGGCGCAAGTCCTTCACATGGCGACTCTACACACACACACACACATTCACTCACACACTCACACCTACTGATACTTTTGAATCGCCAATCCACCTACCAACATGTGTTTTTGGACTGTGGGAGGAAACTGGAGCACCCGGAGGAAACCCACGCAGACACAGGGAGAACACACCACACTCTTCACAGACAGTCACCCGGAGGAAACCCACGCAGACACAGGGAGAGCACACCACACTCTTCACAGACAGTCACCCGGAGGAAACCCATGCAGACACAGGGAGAACACACCACACTCTTCACAGACAGTCACCCGGAGGAAACCCACGCAGACACAGGGAGAGCACACCACACTCTTCACAGACAGTCACCCGGAGGAAACCCACGCAGACACAGGGAGAACACACCACACTCTTCACAGACAGTCACCCGGAGGAAACCCACGCAGACACAGAGAGAACACACCACACCCTTCACAGACAGTCACCCGGAGGAATCCCACACAGACATGGGGAGAACACACCACACTCCTCACAGACAGTCACCCAGAGGAAACCCACACAGACACAGGGAGAACACACCACACTCCTCACAGACAGTCACCCAGAGGAAACCCACACAGACACAGGGAGAACACACCACACTCCTCACAGACAGTCACCCGGAGGAAACCTACGCAGACACAGGGAGAACACACCACACTCCTCACAGACAGTCACCCAGAGGAAACCCACACAGACACAGGGAGAACACACCACACTCCTCACAGACAGTCACCCGGAGGAAACCTACGCAGACACAGGGAGAACACACCAACTCCTCACAGACAGTCACCCGGAGGAAACCCACGCAGACACAGGGAGAACACACCACACTCCTCTCAGAAGTAAAATAACAAACAAAATATATTTTTTCAGCTTCCCTTTGACACCCCATATGAATATTTTGGATACTATTTTGCTGATAAACCAAAATGAGTTGCAAAATTGTTATGCTGGTTAATCGGTATGATCTTATTGGGTGACTAACCTGGACAATAATAAACTAGCCTGAACCAGTTTAAAACAGCACAGACTGGCATTAAATTCGTGCTACTTTTTCAGTGAGAATAATATGAGCATTTTGTAGTTAATAAAGCAATAGTTTATATTTAAATATTTATATAAGAAAATAATGATAATGTTGAAACTCAGAAAGTTTATGGTTTTTTGAAAATTATTTTCCCATTTCCCAGTTAATGTTTTAAAACCTAAATTAGACAGGGGTATGTTTACCACTGTTTTGCATCAGCAAATTTTTTAACATCTCTGTAAACATTTCAGAACTAGACCAAATTGTGTAAATAAAATGTTTTGCCACCTGTTGCTTTAATAAAAACTGGAGCACTGCGTAAACTAACAGAGCTGGCACAAGGCACGAGAGACTGGAGCAATACCCTCATACCCCTCTGTGCTCTTTTAATTTTGTGGTGTGTTTTTGGCTGTGCCTTTATTTAGAAGCTGTTTTTGCAACTGAACATTCATCTATAAAAACATAAAAGAAGAGGAAATACGAACTGCTGCTTCGTGTTAGCTACACATCCAGGAGCAGGGGATCTGTAAAAGATGAAAAAAAAAATGCTTTATTTGAAATGACTGGCTTTTACCATAACAGACAAAGAGTGCAGAAAATTAAGAACAAACAATCTGGTGAATTATATTTCTTGCTGTTGAGATAATAGTGACTTTGTGCCTTCAGTAAATAAAAACACAAACAGATGTGCCACAAAGAACAAATCAAGCCAGATGTTTCTGTAGGAAGAGAACATTAGAAGATGTCTTGTGCGTAACTCACATTTTCACTGCAGTACTCTGAGCTGTAGTTTATAACACGTGGCTGTTTGAGACTAAGCAGTAGCTTGTTTGTCACAGTTAAATTGTGGATGATGGAAGAATCAACTAAAATGAATCAACGATTACATTTATTTAATGTTTATACAGAATAAAATATATTGTAATTAAAACTATTATACAGAAAATTTATTTATTACCTTATATGGCGCTATTATGCAAAAAAATATATGTTCTCCATATGTTACTAACCTATGACAGATAAAATGTGCTATCTAAGATTGTCAAGACCCATCCATCCCCATCCCCCCATTAAATTACTGTGTGGAGTTTTTACAGTCTTGTGTCCATAGTCCGAATCTTTTTATTTATAACATCAGATAATTTATTTCACTGTCAGGATGCTCAGGATGTTATCAGGAAGATGATTTCAAGAAATATAGCAAAAACTGTTTTAGAGACCTACCACCTACTCCAGCTTTAAAGCCACAATTCTATTTCATCTTCAGTGTAATGTCATAGAGATGCATCATTAGGGGAAACGTGGGGTAAACAGGTGCTGCTCTGTCAACACTAATGTCATCTGTGTCTTGTTAAACAACTTGCAAAACAACTCTCAGCAGCAAGGGCTTTGTACCTGACCAGGCACAATCGCTATGACACCACCTTCCTAAAAAAATATATTAATAAATAAATAAATCATCCAAAACACAGCATATTCTGGCTCTGGTCGTCTATGCTCATTTTTTATTGTTAATGCACAAATGTATAGAGGCACTAAAGAGATATAGAGTGGCATTTTGATGTAAAGATCAGTAGAAATAGCTAACTTCACACAGATTAAACAACATTTTTATTATTATTATTTTTTGTGTATATGTGTTTACATATGGGCACTTTTTGCACTTTCTAAGGTGCAGGGTAATAGAAAAACATTAGCATTGTGAGTAATTTAGCATGTTGTACCATTTTTATACTTCTTTTTTGCCACAGAATCCATATAAACGCACATTTGAAATAAATTAACAGCTAGCTCATTAACTGCTGCTAGTACACTAGCTTACGTCTCTCACAAGTGAAACCAATTAGAATTTTTTTCACCAGAGCTGTTACCTAACAGCTAACATGACCTAAACATCACAGCTTTAGCTAGGTTAGCATAACATCGGTTCAGACAGTACTAATAGATATTATTAGTGAGTAATAAGGAAAGCTGCGTCAGCATGAATTCACCAAGTTCTACTCGGTTACTCGGTCCCTCAAAAGTCAAAAGTCACTTCTTTTCTTTCTCTCCAGCCCCCCTCAGGACACTGAAGTCTATTTTTATCTTAGGTTATTAAATAACAGCTCATGAGTAGGCAAAATCAAAGTCAGGCTGAATAATCGATCCAGACGCTCTTGACTCTATAGTTAGAAGTAGGCTAAGTGCCAATGTAGTGTGTGTGTGTGTGTTGGAGGGTGGTGCAGGCTAAAAGAGCCTTCCTCTACCTCTACGAAAGTTTGTATAGTTGTCTTGAGCTGAAGGATGAAATGTATTAGATATGTTGTAGAATTGGATTTCATTAGAGAGTTGTCAGAGATGAGTGTGTGGTGCCCTGTCCACACCAGGGTATGTCTCTGCTTAGCGCTCAATTATTCTGAGTAGGCTCCAGACTCACCACAACCCTGATCAGGATGAAAGAGTTGGACACTTGATATATGCTCTGTATTGGGAAAATTCCATAGGATTTGGCACTGGATCTTGGAACAAAAAAAGGCAAGATAGGGATGAGCTGTAGGATGTGCAGACACTTTTTCTAAAGAGGTTGCATAATTCCAGTTCTCCTTTTTTGATGATTTGGTGGGACCCATCTGTTAGTTTTAGTCTAAATGTATGACTCCACTGAAAAAAACTATGAGCACCGCTGTCTGTTTAATTCCTTTTATTCTTTTTTTTCTCTTTTGGATTCTTGATATAATTCTGCTTGAAGTCATAAGGCCCTAGAAGAACCTTTAAACCCTAAAGATTACAATCATTAATCAGTGCCAATTTCCTCATTAATCAATTTCAATCTTGACATGTAAATGTAAGTGACCTGTCTGTAATGTGAACAAATCAGTTGCTGAAACAGCATGCATGTGCACAGTGATATGTTTTTACGGCTCTGTCCCAAATTGGTCATGAAGCCATGTGTAGTGCATGATATATGAACAATTTCTACACCCAAGTAGTACTCAATAATTATCCACACAACCTGGAAAGAATAATAAGTGCCTTTCGACACTTATCCCCTGCAGTCTGATACCTGTAGACCCGGAACTCTCCAGCAGAGGGCTTCACTGCATCAGCTGCTTGACACCACCATAAATCATAGCGCCCAAGGCTGGCTGGTTTCTCATCTTGAAGAAACACTCATAAAATCAGTGCTGGTGTTTTAACACTGCGTTTTTTGGAGGCCATTTTTTGTCAGAGGTGATTGAAAGTTTATAAAGAGGCAAGTGCACTATTCCAGATTCCGACTCACCATGGTTTTAACTGGTCAACCAACATCAAATACACTTCCAACTGCGGAATCATATAATGTGATTAACACCATATTTAATGTGATTAATTAGATTAACAGACCCTGTGACAGATAAAGGAATTTGTTCATTTAGCATTAATAAAACTAAGAAATTCAAAAAATCAACACATTCAAAATGAGGCAAACTAGATTTTCACTAATATGCATCACTACTGAATATAGCTTTCTTTGATCATTCAGAATTAAATTAATCTTTTATCATGAATGGTTTCCTGAACTTTTTTTAATGGTCTGCTCATTCAGAGAGGAAGTGGGAGGGAAGGGAAAGTAAGGGAAGAAGATCTAGAAGACGAGTGTAAGTCATTCTCTTTTTAGATCAGTTCTGAAATTAAATGAGCTGAAAAGTCACATTCACAGAGACAGCCGGATATGAAGGGCCCAGTGTAGCTAGGTTAAAGAGTCGACTAAACACTTTTAATAAAGCTCTCCACTAAATTAGCCAGACATCATTACGGCCAATTTTAGGGTCAGTGGAATTTATTTAAATACTGCATTTATAAGGTTTTGACGTCATTGCCCAAAGTATATATTTATTTTGCCATGTCTTCAAAAGCTTAAAATCGGCAGCGAGGCCACATTCATTTTGGTATCTGTAACAAAACAATCTGCAAACTGTTACCAATCCAAAACAAAAACATATTTAAATGCTGGCTTTATAGTGTCAGTTTGCACAGCAGCTACAAGGCTAAGATGCTAACAACAGTCACATAGCTAAAGACAGATGTAGCCAAGTCCATTTGAAATTAACTAACAACTCAATGCAGTTGAAAGTTAATGTGTGATGACTTAAGCATGCAGTTTTATAAACAACTATAAGCTAACACTGATAGTTAGCAATTAGCTTCATGCTAAAACAGCGTAAAAGATGGACACCAATACCTTGACTAGTTACAAGTGGACTGTACACCATTGTATAAATTATTAATATTATTTTTGGCTTAACTATTGCATCAAATAAACTAAAAAGGCCATGATATAGGAATGAGAAACAGTGTATTTAAAATGATAACATATTTCTAGCAGCATTTAAGTCTTAAACTGGTCACGACTGGCAGTGAACAAACAAACCCAATCTCAAATATATTACATAAGACTTCCAAAAGGTTGCACCAAAGAACCAACCTTTTCAGCATTGTGTATATCTATAAGACCTATGTTATCCAGTTATGGTATGTACAGTACAAACCTCACCTACTTATTACTGTCTGTCATATAAAGAACACAAACCTAGACAGTTTTCTTATCAACTACTGTTCTGACCGCTAACTATTGTTGCTTCTCTGAGGTCGGGGTGATGGAATCATTAGTTAAAAACAAGATCCTGTGGTATCCCGTAAGAATTTACCTTCCACATGCCACTGCACGTCAAATCCTCTGGAGAGTTTACTCCAGATAAGCTCCAGAGGACCTGCCTTTGGCTGAGGTGAGCAAACTCAGCTGTTTTTAAGGTAGAATTAATCTCCCTATCCACTTTTCAATGCACAGTTGCATTGCTTTAAATGAGGGGTAACTTTATCTCCTTTTGCTGTAGTTCCTCCAACAAAGTTCATCTCTCAGGATTAACAGGTGCACTTTAGAAAAACAAACAAACAAACTGTGTTTTCATGTACAAACTTACAAAATAACACAGTATTGCTTATAATCAACCGGCTCTTCTATGTATTCCCTCCTTGCGCCCAGTGATTCTGGTAGGCTCCGGACCCACCGCGACCCTGAACTGGATAAGTGTTACAGATAATGAATGAATGAATGAATCTCTGTAAAGAGCCCTGGCATAGCCTTTTTCCCCAATTTAAATATGATTGATTGATTCAGCTGTTACTTCCTAACTGTAACAGGGGTTAAAGTACGTATTAGGTCATTTATTCATTCATTATCTGTAACCCTTATCCTGTTCAGGGTCACGGTGGGTCTAGAGCCTACCTGGAATCATTGGGCACAAGGCAGGAATACACCCTGGAGGGGGCGCCAGTCCATCACAGGGCAACACACACTCACACATTCACTCACACACTCACACCTACGGACACTTTTGAGTCGCCAATCCACCTACCAACGTGTGTTTTTGGACTGTGGGAGGAAACCGGAGCACCCGGAGGAAACCCATGCGGACATGTGAAGAACACACCACACTCCTCACAGACAGTCACCCGGAGGAAACCCACGCAGACACAGAGAGAACACACCACACTCCTCACAGACAGTCACCCGGAGGAAACCCACGCAGACACAGGGAGAACACACCACTCTCCTCACAGACAGTCACCCGGAGGAAACCCACGCAGACACAGAGAGAACACACCACACTCCTCACAGACAGTCACCCGGAGGAAACCCACGCAGACACGGGGAGAACACACCACACTCCTCACAGACAGTCACCCGGAGCGGGAATCGAACCCACAACCTCCAGGTCCCTGGAGCTGTGTGACTGCAAAACTACTTTATTTTTACGTCAATTTTAAATTTTCAACTAAATTCTAAATTACATGATTTTGGGTGTTGAATATCTTTAATTCATAGAGGACTTTAAAAGAACCAACCACTAAAGGGTTCTTTGAGGAGCCTAAATATGGTTCTTCTATTGTGACACTCCAAATATATCCTTTATGGTTTCACTTGACAACTGTGTAGATTTTGTCACTGCAATTTGTGTATTCTTTATTAAAATTCTGTTTTATTAAATGAAAACAGTTATTAAAGAATTTTGTAAAATTGCTGGGGATTTTAGCCACGGACTGCTGTGACCTTCTTGCCTTCGACTAAAAATTGGGAAAGGGCCTCGTTGATTTTTCTCTTTTAAGGGAAGTGTTTTATTGATTGATCAGTCTCTCTCTCTCTCTCTCTCTCTCTCTCTCTCTTGCTTTGAGAGAGCTGCAGAGGTACAGGAGCACTTAGTATATTGAACTAGATGCAAACTTCATTGCAGCAGGCCTTTTAGTGATGTCATTAATTAAACTGCATTGTGAACAGGGAGAGCGTTTGGCAAGAGAGTCTGACAGCCGTCCACTGCCCCAAACACGGATGACGTAATCCCGGGAATATATTACTGCCACAACTTTCCCCAAAAGTGCCGGCTTTTTCAGCCACCGAAGCTTCCGGAAAACTCTTCACTTTAAAACAAAAATCCATAGTGTCTTACTAAGTACCTTCAGCAGTGGACTCACTCACGGCCTCCATGTGGGTCCACACTTCACGTACTCACTCTATTAACCACTGACTGAACATAATTCGTCCATATAAATGACTGAATAACACTAATATTAGCAGCTAATAACTCTTAAAGGGGTGATATCATACATATTCTAATATTTCTTTGGGTATCAGTTATAAATTTAGTCTTTCAGAAGGGTTTTTCTTTACATCCATCTACACCATTGCTTCAGAGACATTGTTTTAGGGAAAACATGTTGTTTTAGCAGCTTAGAAATATTCATCTTCAAATTCCTTTTATATACAAACAATATTTACAGGCTGCTAATATAAAAAGTTAAGGAACATCATTATACTGACCCTTAAACTGAATAAAATGTTAGGGTTAATGGTGTAAATTTAATTTGGCAGCATCAGACACATCAGGAATGCTCCATAAATAGTGTATTTTGACACCTAACGGTCAAAATTACAGGGTGCATTTAAAGGCCATTTATATTTTTGCTTCCTTTGAGGACTGTATTTTCACTCCAAACACCAAAGCACATAATTATAATGTTTTATGAAAGTTAGTCATTGTTCTGAAGCCTTGCTTTCAGTATCTCTGTGGCCTGGGAAAGCCATGTCTGTTACTCTCTCAGCTGAAACTGAAAGGAGTGTTGTTGGGGGCTTATAGAAAATGGCTATTCTCATCCCAAACAACCAGGAACTTATAGAGACAGGGATGCTCTAATACAACCAAAGGAAAAGTTTATGGCTCAAAGGGTCCCTCTTGATCTCTCTGGAGACTCACTGGTAATTTTCCTAACATTCAATGGAAATATACTTATCAGACAAGAAATGAGACAAGAGTCACGTCGGTTCAGGATCTGGATATTTCCAGCATCATGGGAGGTCTCTTAGTCTTTAATGAAAAACTGGTTGATTTCGACTCTTTTGTTTGCAGTTACACCATTTTCATGGTTGCTCTACATCCATTTCCATAGTTACGCTACAATAATTTCCATGGTGTTGCTACATCCATTTCCTCGCTTATCCCACATCCGTTTCCATGTTTATCCCAAACCAATTTCAATGTTACACCTGTTTCCATGGTGATGCAGCATCCATTTTCATGGTTGCTCTGAAATGTCCATGGTTACCCCATACACATTTCCATAGTTACAGTTCACCCATTTCTGTGGTTGCCCGACATTCATTTCCATGGTTACCCCACAAGCTAGTCTCAGCCACAGATGCTCCGCCCACCAGTTGACAAGGAGAGTCTTGGATTCTGCCTGTTGCGTTCAGATTGGCTCTCTGCTTTGTTCTAGGTGTCAAGCCAAAATAGCAGGCTTGTGATTGGTCATTTCGCATGTCAGTCAAATTTCTTTTCCTGCTGTAGTAGGTGGATCTTGGCCACATTAGACTCAGTGTAGAGAGTCTGGCGGTGCGAGGCTATCCCACAGCTTACATTAACTTGCATCGTTATCCAACACTTGTTTCAGCTGATACATAAGAAGTCGTAAAAATACTAAAGTTCTAAAAAGCTATTATTGTGAAACAAAATGTAAATTGTTACATTTTTACATACATTTTCAACTCTCCCTTATCTCTCTCTCTCACTCACTTTCTCTGCCTCTATCTCTCTCTCTCTCTCTCTCACACACACACACACACACACACACACACACACACACACACACACACACATAAACACGTTTGAAAAACAAAAAGGGCCTTGCTGATTAGTTTGGGCAAGTGTCAATCTGTCCAAGCCCTTTCATTAGAACTCAGTCTTTCTGCTGGCACTGAATGCCATAGTCATGTTTGTTTATGCGCCGCACAAACACAAGCTGAGTTTCTTTTCTCGCCACAGACGTGAAAGAGCAGGAAATGGATGTGTTCTGTTTGTGGCAAGGTGCTTCATTCATTTGTAAATGGCTGTGGACTGGAGAGGCTCCTTCAGAAGATGTGACAGAGTGCTGAAAAGAGTCGTCCACAAAGGACCCATCCCACTAATCAGCAACTTCAGAGCCACTTACTGCACCAAGAAACCCTCTGGCCTGATTAAGTGTGTGTGTGTGTGTGTGTGTGAGTGTGTGAATTAAACCCCATCTTTCAGAAGTCAGAAAAGAATGTTCTTTAGTCTTCTATGGGCCATGAACCTTTTAAAGACCTTTTTAGTTTTCAAACAGACACATGTTCCCAGTCTTCGGGGGAAAAGCAGAGTGACAGGAAATGATGTTCTTCAGTCTTAACTACACTATAGAGTCCAAAAGTCCACCACAACACACTCGTCAAAATAAAGGTTCTGAAAGAGGGTCTTTGGAGAGAAGCTTTTGGTTCTTCCACAACAAACCGAAAAAAAAAAAACGGACCAGACTTATTGTGTGGATATAAATGGATAAACAGTGCATCTTTAAAGGGGGACTAAAATGCTCACAGAGGTGGTGATAGGAACCAGACATCCAAAGCTTTTAAAACCTCCTTTGAAGCAACAACCACAGGATATTATTTCTGTAAACGTTAATTAATATGTTGCATGATGTCTGGGATATTTTACAGAGGTGTCCACAAATGTTTGCCTTTTATAAGTACATAAATTAGACGAGCTTAGATCGGGGCCCCTAAGTACTCCTTGATAACTCTCTTTAAGAAGAACACTTAGACAGAAAGTCTATTTCAAAAATAACACAAAATAAAAGATTTTCTGTTTTTTTTATCAAGGCCTGACTGTTACCTTTCAATGTTTCTGATGAAAATCTTGATGGCAATGGATGGCAGCACGACAAAGGCGACGTTAACGAAGTGTGGAGTGGAAATGCAGCTGTTCAAATAACAACATGCCACATCTGGGCAAGGGTGAGTCACGTAAGCGTCTCTCGGAGATATCAACAAGCAGGATTTGCCTGCTGCAGTTGAATAGATAGAAAAGGAGGGAGAGAGGGGGGGGAGAAGAGCAAATACCTTAAAGAGCCGGTCTAAAGCCTGTGTGAAAAGGCTGAGGAGAGAGAGAGGAGACGGTGGCCCGGCCGATTCAGACGCGATGGGAAAGATCCACAAGGCTCCACTTTCTGCTCTCATGCATGTGAATTAACTTGTCAGAGGGTAAACACTGAGGTATTAAAGATGAAAGACGAGCCACCGGAGACGAAATTCCATCTCAGACCGACTGAGTGATTGTTTAACAGTTTTTGTCTCTTTTTTTAAACTCTCTGACAACGTGCAAATCTTGTAAAAATGCTAAACGTGAAAGCTTTCAGGGTGAAACAGACACATTTTAAAAAGCAGGAACCTAAACAAGCAAAAGAGGAGAAGAAACGATAAATAGGTTTCATTTGTGATTTTTTTTTTCTGGGAAATTAAAACCATGCAGTGAGGGCCAACTCCAAAATAGGCAAAGGTCAAAGGTCACTCAACACCAGAATGACACGACTCAAGTTTGCATTGGAGTGTGTTAAAGAGAGCATTGTAAGGAAAGCAGAAATGTTTGTAGGTGCACTGTAAAAAAAAGCGTATTACATTTATTTGATTTAAATGAGCAAAGAATTTCCACATTTAAAAAAAACAGTTAATGACTGTGAGCTGAAAGATGAAGCTGTGTTGAGTAACTGAGTGTTTGCAACACTTACCATGAGGAGAGATTTTTTACATTCACACACACACACACACACACACACACACACACACGCCATTGCTCGGATACAGCGCCATAGCAACTGCAGGCCAACGGTAAAAGTTATCACCAGCTGCATGTGTGAATGTGTGAGTTAGTCTCTCTCTCTCTCTCTCCCCCTCTATATATATATATACACATCTCTCTCTCTTACAAACTGTATTTTACATACATCTTTACTGTATCTTATATACATTTCTCTCTCTCTCCCTCTCTCCCTCTCTCTAAGAAGTGGACATTAGTGTTAATAAGTCATAGAGTCTTGTGGGAAAGTGACCTGTCTGGTTTATTAAATGGCCTAAACACGGTTAATGCTGATATAAAAGTGAAATCAATAAACACTCTGTAAAAAACACACACGCACACACACACACACACACACACACACACACACACACACACACACACACACACACATTCGGTCTCACACTTGCTCTGACTATCAAAGCTATCGATTTCTCTCTCTCTCTCAAATATAATCTATGTCTTATGTTTTACTCGTTATTAATAGGTTGCTTCAACATCTATTAACACTCCTTCGTGAGAGGTTACTTTATAATAAAACTGCAATCGATGAACTCTTTTCTCGTGTTTGAAAGAAACACACTTAAACACATCGGGAGGGTCTCTGTATTAAAGTTTGTCAAAATCTTGACTTTTAATATCATATATCTCCCTCTTTCTGTCTTTCCTTCCTTCCTTCCTTCCTTCCTTCCTTCCTTCCTCTCTCTGCCTTCCTTCCTTCCTTCCTTTCTTCCTTCCTCTCTCTGCCTTCCTCATTGCTGTGAGATAATCCCCGTCTCTCTTAATTCATCCTTTTTTCCTGATCCTTTTTCTGACTGTTTTTTTTTTAATGAGCTATACAAGATTTATTATGTTAATATACATGTGACTGCAGTACACTACAGGAAGTGTAGGGGGCAATATGTCCTTGTTGGATAACAGAAGAAGAAGTCACTCACCAAAACCATAGTTTTGAATGGTAAATATCAGCAATGAAATACACATTGTAAAGGAAAAATTGTGCAAATAAATGATTTATCTTCTAATAACAGTCTACAGATAAATCAAATAAATAAAAAATGTAAATATGCGGAAATACAAAATAATCATTAGCTATGGATAACTCTTCATTCCTCTGAGGTCATCAGGGTCTAGTCTATCAGCCTGTTGATCTAGGATCTAGCGGACTTTAGCTAAGGCCTGATAATGAAGAGAAAGGGAGACGGTCCAGGATTAGTTCTCAGACACTGGACAAATATGAGTCCTGGACGTGGTGAAAGTGAGAAGTGGTGGCTCATGCGAGCTTACCCCGAGGCAGGAAGCTTAATTGGCTCTTCTCTAGGTTTGTAAAAACCCCACAGCAAGCCCTCAACCCTCGGCAAACAGAGCTGGAGCAACATCTATGGAGCACAAAGCTCTGAAAGCTCCGGGAACACAGAGGCACACCTTAAAATCAGACGCACGTCTTACACACAAGTCCAAAAGGCAGGTCCAACCCCTCTCTGTGGGGAGACAAAGGCAAACGTAGTGCTGACAGATGACACATCTACAGAGATAACCACCTAATCCCTGACTTCTTTCCATCACTTTCCTTTTATCCGTGGCCTGTAGAGCTGCAGGCCTTTTTCCCACAAACTGGACAAGTCCTCGTCTGCCTTTTCTGTGAGAAAACGCCAAATTACTGTATGGATTACACCCGTCAGTTGATTCTTGTTGATGCTAATCGTTGGCTTATGTCTTACGGCTTGCACGGCAATGTATTATGACCTAGAATACACTCTCAGAAAAACTATCTTTGTGGGCCCTTAGTTGTATAAATAGTGCGATTAATTTGGGAACGTAATTTGACCTTTTTTATATTATTTTATCTGTAGATTTTTAAGTTGAATTGATTTCAAAAATCCCAGTTCAATTTCAAAATGTTATTTTATTTTTCTATTTAAAAGAGTTCTATTACATATATAAAAAAATACATACAATGTAGCTTTAAAGTATTCAGTGCTACTTCTGCTCCTTGGAAAGGACATTTGCATTCTCTGTACCTTTTGTAAAAAACAGGGCTCCTTTAAAGGACCCTTTTCTGACTGTAGCATTACATGCACAGCTTTCAAACACAACCAGGACCTGGGAAATAGTGTTGCTAGGATCTCTGGTGTAGTGGAGACCGGTCCAGTTCATTAAGGATGAACTAGAGTGCAGAACGTACCATCCAACATCAGCACTTGTTCTAACTCACGCTCTTTTGGCTGAATGCCATTTAATCCTCACAGCAATGCTCCATTATCCCATAAGATTAGAAATGGTTGCTTTGGCAAAGTGGGGACAAACTCCTTTTTTATGTTGAATGAGCAGGAGTCCAAACCGTTCAGTTATATAGGATAGGTTTTGGGGCAGGTTCAAGTTGATAAGGGTTTTTAACCCTTGTGTTGTCTTAAGGGTAAAAATGGACCCACAACTATGTTTAACAGCAGAGAAAAAACCCTACATTTCAACTTGAAATTTAATGATATTTCCTGAAATGACCCTGATATTAGAAACACAAAACCCACTTCAAAATGTTGGTGGCGTGGGTTCCATCTTCGCTTTGGGTCACTTTCTATAAGGAGTAGATGTGTTCTCTTGGTGTCAGGTGAATGTGGGAGTGATTGGGTGAGCGTGTGATGCCCTATGATGCACTGGAACCGTATCCAGGGAAGAAGATGAATAAAGAATATATCACTATGTTTCCAAATATGTCCACGATTCATTATTTCCTTTCAACAAATATACATTTGGAACTACTTCTGCACATAACTGCTGCTTTCTTAGGCCATCTCTTGCTAAAAATAATGTTTAAACATATGCAGTATCTTTATCAATAATACTAGTAACACTACTACATCATTCATTCATTAATTCATTCATTATCTGTAACCCTTATCCAGTTCAGGGTTCGGTGGGTCCAGAGCCTACCTGGAATCATTGGGTGCAAGGCAGGAATACACCCTGGAGGGGGCGTCAGTCCTTCACAGGGCAACATAGACACACACACACATTCACTCACACACTCACACCTACGGACTTTTTGGACTGTGGGAGGAAACAGGAACACCCGGAGGAAACCCATGCAGACACAGAGAGAACACACCAACTCCTCACAGACAGTCACCCGGAGGAAACCCACGCAGACACAGAGAGAACACAACAACTCCTCACAGACAGTCACCCGGAGGAAACCCACGCAGACACAGAGAGAACACACCACACTCCTCACAGACAGTCACCCGGAGGAAACCCACGCAGACACAGAGAGAACACACCACACTCCTCACAGACAGTCACCCGGAGGAAACCCACGCAGACACAGAGAGAACACACCACACTCCTCACAGACAGTCACCCGGAGGAAACCCACGCAGACACAGAGAGAACATACCACACTCCTCACAGACAGTCACCCGGAGGAAACCCACGCAGACACAGGGAGAACACACCACACTCCTCACAGACAGTCACCCGGAGGAAACCCACGCAGACACAGGGAGAACACACCATACTCCTCACAGACAGTCACCCGGAGCGGGAATCGAACCCACAACCTCCAGGACCCTGGAGCTGTGTGACTGTGACACTACCTAACAGCCTACCTACTACAGCTAATACTAATAGTAGTATAATAATAAACCTCTATTTTAGTAAAGGAAACAATTATTGGAGATGTGTTTTAATGAAAACCCATATATTCTGTGCTGTCTTTGTGCACTCTTAAAGAGGGAAAACTCAGATATTCACAAAATATATAATGAATGGCAGTTTGTTTCTTGGTGCAAAATAGATTTGGGTTTTAAAACCCTTTATTTCAGAGGTTTAGTGAAGTTTTTTGAACCCTTAGGACAAGGGAGTTTACAGAACGTTAAGACATCACATGGGTTAAAAACAGCACTGAAACAGAGTCTGTTCACTGGGGTTTGGAGTTGGACTCTGCAAGGTGACCCTCAGGAGTCTGACCCTAAGTGGACAGATGGTAAAAGCAAAGCTGAGCCTTGGACGTGTGTTACGACACACTTCAAATGAGTGATGGAACTGACGGACGGAGAGAGGTTGGGTTATCGTCTGTAATTATCCCAAGCCATAAAAAGTTAAATATTACATCTGTCTCACAGAGATTAAATGAATCAGAGAGACGTCTCCATCTCTTGTTCTCCTTGAGGACAGAGGTGCATATAAATCTGAAGTGGTAGTCTGGGTGCCCCAAAGCATCCTGGAACTATAGCGTTAACACCACATGTATAACCTCCATAGAAAAGCATTCCTGCCCCACATCGGCCAAAGGTCAACATGCTCCAGCCAGAGGGGTATCATCAGCACTGGGCGATATGTACATATACCATTGAGAAGAATTAGAGAGGTGTTTGTGGTTCATTACTAATATCCAACATCATTACATCACTGACCTCAGTGAGGCATTTATGGCTGCCATCACATGCTCACAGCAATGCCTTAACATCAGTGTAGAGCTTTTCCAGAAGATTAAACTGTTGTTGGAGGACAGACTCCATATTAGCCCTAATTTTAGAGAAAAAAAAATAGAAAAAGAAAAACAGGTGTCTACAAACTTTTGGTCATAAATCATAGAAATGAGGCCATGTATTTTCAGTTGTATAAAAATGACTGACATATCCAAAGCATTTTCACATCATTCATCAGCAGCACAATGAACAGCAACAGGGGCGAAGTTAAGTCAGCACTTCTGTTCCATTTGATGGGGAGTATGACACTAATGGATCAAAAATAACATCACTGTGGTCACTCTCCTGATGACCACAGAAAATGACTAGACCACAGAAAGCACCGCAGGAAAGTGAGAGGCGTGGGGGGGGGGGGTACTCAGCTACATTCAGATTCATGAATTCAGATGAAAGGGCTTTTGTTTGTGTTTGTTTGATGCGATTAGGTGGAAGTGAACAGATGCGACGTGACTTCTGTGAATTAAATTCAAATCATAAATTTTAATAGTGGACTTTGGTTTTTACTTCATTTACTAAGTGCTGCATTACCTCATGCTCTCGTCCGCGCCATGGATTTTCGATAAATCTTGGAACGCTCTGAATGATGGAGCTCTCCACATATCACACAGATTATGACAGCGCTTATTAGCACTTGAGGAGTTATTGATCAGTGAGGGCTGATTAATTTTTTACGGGCGCCCCATGGCACTTGTGCTGCCAAAAACTGCCCATCGCTTGGCACTGCTGGACCAGATCATGTCCTCTGAGTGTGTGTGTGTGTGTGTGTGTGTGTGTCGGCAAGGTTTACAGACTCATAAGCTGGTCCCCATAAGGTAAACTAATCCATTTAACAGTGAACTGATGTCTAAAGTTAAGTTTTAATGTAAGGGTCAGGGTTGGGACTGTAGTATTCATGCTTAAAAATGAATGGGAACCAAATCTATACCAAATAAATGTGATGTCCCTATAATGCATGGAAACAAATTTGTGTGTGTATGTGTGTGTGAATGTGTGTGTGTGTGTGCGTGCAGAGTGCCCTGGTTAAAATCAATTAGAATGGCTAAAGTGAGTGGGGAAAAAACACATGGAGGGAGGTGCATGAAAATAGTCCTTACATAACCTCTGTTGTTTACAGCTGATATAATAAAGTAACACCCAAACAGAAATACCCCACTAATTTTTACAATAAACATATTCTAAATGACCATAATTATTACTGCTGCTTTGTATGAGGAAAAATTAGATATTAATTATTATTATTATTATTATTATTATTATTATTATTATTATTATTATTATCATTATTATAAAGTATGTTTGTATGTTCCTTTATTTATTTCTTTATAAAATACATTGATATTCAGTTGTATTCCTGCCACTCTGGGATACATCTGACAAAATACAACTCCTTCGTCATTAGTAAAACACCATTATTATTACCATTGCATTATGGTATACATGGGAAACTGTAGTGTGATGCATTATGGGTATTCTGTGCCACTACAGAACTGTGCAAAAGTCTTAGGCACCTAAGTGTGTTGTTATTGTTTTAAATAATGCATTTTCTCTATAAGCACAGTGCTTGTATAAATTATATAAAATTACAATAACACAAAAATATGAACAGTGTAAAAGTAAAGAGATCGTTTTCTATTGGATTGTGAAGAACAACATTTGTTTCTAGATATTCTAGGTACTGGATGATCAACCACCACATTCACACAGGAATTTCACCACTTACTGTAATAATGCTTTGTTATAAACTCTTACTGATGAGAGGAGTAGCTTTTTAAATCTCCAAGTCTCAGCTGCACATAACGTTTGCATATTTCTGTGAATACAAAGTGAAATGTACAGGTGAGATTTTACAACAAATAACACTTAATAATAATAATAATAATAATAATAGAGTGGCATGGTGGCGCAGCAGGTAGTGTCGCAGTCACACAGCTCCTGGGTTCAATTCCCGGTCCGGGTGACTGTCTGTGAGGAGTGTGGTGTGTTCTCCCTGTGTCTGTGTGGGTTTCCTCCGGGTGACTGTCTGTGAGGAGTGTGGTGTGTTCTCCCTGTGTCTGTGTGGGTTTCCTCCGGGTGACTGTCTGTGAAGAGTGTGGTGTGTTCTCCCTGTGTCTGTGTGGGTTTCCTCCGGGTGACTGTCTGTGAGGATTGTGGTGTGTTCTCCCTGTGTCTGTGTGGGTTTCCTCCGGGTGACTCTCTGTGAGGAATGTGGTGTGTTCTCCCTGTGTCTGCGTGGGTTTCCTCTGGGTGACTCTCTGTGAGGAGTGTGGTGTGTTCTCCCTGTGTCTGCGTGGGTTTCCTCCCATGCTACAAAAACAAACGTTGGTAGGTGGATTGGCGACTCAAAAGTGTTCGTAAGTGTGTGTGAGTGAGTGTGTGTGTTGCCCTGTGAAGGACTGGCGCCCCCTCCAGGGTGTATTCCCGCCTTGCGCCCAATGATTCCAGGTAGGCTCTGGACCCACCGTGACCCTGAACTGGATAAGGGTTACAGATAATGAATGAATGAATGAATGAATGAATAATAATACATCAGTTTTATATAGCGTTTTTCACACAAAATGGCAGACATGTAGGATATTGCACTATGTTGGTTACAGGGAATGATTCCAAATGCAGCTCTGGTGTCACACCAAACTGTCCCCATCAGATAAACAGCACTTAAACCTTAAACCTTCATCTTTGAAAGAGAATATCCTGCTCCAAACTCACTTCAGATGTAAACCAATTTGTGTCCATGCTTCTTTTCGTCTATGAAACATAACTCCCCTCTACTGGTCTGAAAGACATCACCAAGCCCATCCTGAGCCGTCACAGCATAACTGAATGGGGTAGTGCAGTGTTATACATGACCTGAACTTGCTAATGTGGAGATGTGTGGGGGTGAAAGATGGCAAAGGTTAAGTTCATTTTTGTTCAGGGAAATGTGTCTGGAAGATTATGAAAGAAATAAATCTTATTAGCGATCAGTAAGTGAGATTTAATTCTTGTACACATTTCCCACTAAGTCCTTTCAATCCCTGTACAAAGGGGACAGACATTTTGAACTTGATGACATGGCAGACGTCAGTCAAGTGCAACTCTCCAGAATGAAAATCTAAAATCATTTAATATGAATCTATAAACCTTCAAGTAGGATACTGCTACTTTGCTGCATACTAATACCTGCTAATTGTTGGTATTGTTAGCTCTGATGCAAGCCTATAATTTACTGTAATTAAAGCTCATAGAATAACTTCCTGCAGTAGAATAAAAGCCTGGATCATTTTTTATAATAATAACTGATTACTAGTTGTTGGTCTTATGTTATGACAAAATACTGTGCTTTACTATAAATAAAGCCAGCGGAATATAACTTCCTTCTGCGGGTTTATAGCTGCTGCTACAAAAGTATCCAGACGTCCAGAGTAGCTACAAATATGATCAATATGCTAATGCCTACCATTGGCAGGATGGGCATTAAATTCAATATCATTGGGCTTTGTTGGAGCTCCATGCAGTAGCTTAGGAATGAGCTAGAGTGATGTTTGTAATCCAGAACTAATCGTCTAACATTAATACCTGACCGCACTATTGTGCTTGTGACCATCATATCCACACAGAAATGTACTGACATCTAGTCTAAAGCCGTCCCAGGAGAGCAGAGACTGTCACTGCAGAAATAGTAGGAAAAGTCCCAGTTAATGCCCTTCGTTTTTAAACAAAAGTCAGAAGAGCAGGTGTCTGAACATTTTTGAAGCCGGGTACGCGTACATACTTGGCTGCTGACTAGAGCTGACGGCTGGTTCAGCCGAGTCATGGTGGCGCAATCGCAGCCAGCCAAAGAATGAGGCCTTTTAGTCTGTTCATGTTTTAAGTAGCTTTGAGCAACAAAGTGTGATCCTGAGTGTGGATTTAACTGCTACAATTCACTATTGTAACAGGTTTCTGAGCCGAGGTTCCACCCTTTTCTCTGACAAGCCTGGACGCATCATGTAAATATTACAATACAGGAGTCAGGCCTCATTTGGAGCTTTGGTGAAGATATGAAAATGTGTCACAGCTTTTTTGTGTACAGGGCTTCGTCTGTAATTATGAATCAACTTGTAGTGTATAAGCTGAGCTGAGAAGTACTCATCTTCATCACAGTCATCATCATCATCATCATTATCACAGGTTTAACCACAAAAAAGGAAGTGCTAAAATAATGCTGTTTTTATTGCTTATCAGGCCTTTAAACACCAAAACTGACCTCGTTTATATATACACTTATTTAACAGGAGATGTTGAATATTATGCCCTAAAAGGGACTTTTATTTCAATACACGTCATTATTCAATCATTGCAATGTCATTCAGAGTGGTTACAAGGCTCATTAGCGTCATAGCCCATCTAATTTATCAGCTGGAACTCACTGGAACATTGCTGTGAGGGGCTGACTGCATTCAGCCACAAACATTAATAAGCTTGCTTTCTGATACTGGATGATTAGGTTCAAACATGCCTCTCCAACTGATTCAAATGGGGCCCCATCTAGGGGACCCACTCTATAAAGCATAAACTAACTAAGTCCAGGACAGCAAAGTAATTTCAGTTTGAATTTTACAAAAAACATATAAAAATAAATAATATAAACGAATAGTCACATTTGCTCTTATCGCTCATCACCTACGAACAGACAGAAACATCCTTGAGCAACTGACCACAATTAGCAAAAGACCGTTCTGGGTTCTAGACACTAGGCACCCCCTGTGATTGTTCCCAAACCTCAGTCTACAAACAACTACCTTATCAGGAATGCTAAGGTAAAGCTTCACAACAAGTCATTAGATGTGCATTGTTCTCGGTACTTGCTTAACGCATCTGTTTTGTGTAAACAGATTCTGCTTTTGCCGTGGTGTTATTTCAGTGGTAAGATATTTATATACGGTAAGCAGCAGGAAATACCCAACCTGGCCCTATCTGACCCTATTTGGAAATAATAATATACTTCATATCACAATTTATGCCTCTGTTATCACCACAACGGTGAAGATCTGTGATATGGTGCATTAAAGTAAACTTTTAGCAGAGTCAGGACATTTCTAAATTGCTGTTATCAAAATAAAACACAGTAAACAACTGTCCTACACTTTATTTTGACCAATATTCATTAAAGTGAATAGCAACCATAGCTCAATGCTAAGTATCACTTACAGAGGTATAAAGCCCATTACATTGGACATATCTCTAGAGTGATTAAGTTGGGTTGCCAGATCTAATTCACAAGCATGTGTGTCTGTAGATGAACGCAATCAAATACTCAGTTATTTTCTAATATCTACATCTAAAGTAAAGCCTTCCTGGGAGAGTAGAGGTTGCTGTCAGGTGACTACCAACATGCCTATGGATTTAAATGCAAACACAGCATTTTCTTTCACTTGTCTATGGGGCTTAGTACTAAACTATGCACAAATACTGGCATAAGAGCTGTCAAGCATGTCTGAATAATTCCGTTTCAATTTAGACAACCGTGGACTTAACAGCTTAAACTTACTGCCATTGTTTCACACTGTGCTAAAAGTGGTTCACTGGAGATAAGATGCATGTGTAAAATCGGTCCTTCTTTGCTTCTCTCTCTCGGATCTGCCAGGAAAACCTTAATGAATAACCGTGGATGAAACTGTACAGTTACATTTTCTGTATCTAGACATTAACCAAAGCTATGTTCATCTACTGAATAGTATCTACAAGTCAAACAATTAAGCAATGTTAAAAAGGACAAGGCCACGACAGCTTAACACAACAGCTTTATCCTCACACGGGAGAATTTTTGTAGCATTCCGACTGCAGCTGTAATCTGCTTTTCTTGTTTCTTGTAATTAGAGTGAAAACAATGTTTTAATCTGGAGAGGTCAGGAGATCTTTGGCCTGTTTTCTTCGCCAGTAGTCGAAAGTTACACACATGAAACGTTAGCCAAGGCTAAAAGCATGAGTGGATATTCTCATCCTAGTGAAACATAAAACAAAGGCCTGGAAGTTCATTGTCAATTCGACAATCGACAGATTTACAACCACTTTACAACTGTAACCGCTTCTAGGGGTCTGAAGACACTTTGAACTAGATTTTGGAACATTGTTATGAAGATTTCATGATAGAGTGAGGTCAGGAACACTGATGTTCCATGATTACCTCTGGATCCAAAACAACACATGAACACATTTCAAAGGTGTCTGGTGGAGCACTTTCACTGCTGCCCCCTATACCACTCTAGGCCACTCTTGGCACTGGACCTGGTGACCTTAGGGTCATCTGTGGCTGATCCAGTGTTGCATTAAGTTGGCAGTGTTTCTCTATGGAGATAATATAACAGTCAAATAAATGAATGAATGTTTATTGATTCTTTGAGATAGAAACGTTAAACAATATTAGCAAAATGCAAACCCAGTAACCTACAATAAATATAGAATTGCTTTACACGACATGAAGATTTAGAGTAAATATGCAGCTCACTAAGAGGAGACATATGTCAGAGGCTTTGGACACAATCATCTGTTTAGTTTGTTTCTACTGGTTTTCAGTAATGAAATTGTGGAAGAAACATCAGAATAAAAGCCCCTAATCTCCGCCATGATTCATTAATTAGCTACCATAATGGTTTGCGGGATCAATGCAAATCAAATGAAATCCAAGAAACTTTCTGATGCACCGATGCATATTTCTGTCCCCTTTGCCTCGTCCATGTGTTGCTTTCCAATTGTGGAATTATGAGGCGACTGTAATGATCCAGGCTAAAGTTCTCGGAGCGTTAGAGGTAGGGAGGCCTCATTACCCTCTGCCTTTATCGATCCTGTCTGCCTCCAGCACCTCGCAAACTCCTTCACCTCACCTTGTGCAATTACCCACTCGCCCACAACAGTTACCATAGCGACAGACCATTCGATCCAAGCCGCAGCCTCACACTGTGGACCAATGAAAAGCACCGCTGATGGAAAGACTCCTGTTCACATCAGAAATGGACTGATGAACATACTCCTACATTCTGGCTTTCACCTTTTATAAGCATTCTTTATCTTTTGTGTGTCCTTGGGATACCAGGAAAGTAAAGGCTAGTGTGTCTATTCAGACTTGCTTCCATGCCATGCAAAAGTATGCACGGACACACTTAGGGCAAAAAACTATGTTCATTTCAGAAATGCAATGACATTCCTAGTTGTGTCTTTTCTGATTTGTGAATTCTTGGGGAACAATGGAAGCCAAGCACTCAAACCAAATCTAACACTCAATTTACACAAATCATGGATTAATTTTCTGTAACCTCTTCATATTTAAGAGTTGTGGTGGGTCCAGGGCCTATGTGGAACCACTGGGAGCAATACACGTAGGACAGCATGCCAGTCAATCGCAGGGAATCACACACTACCTAAGTCACTCACACCTACTCACACACAGCTGATCCACCTACCTTTTGGATTGCGGAAGAAAACCTAGCCCCCAGAGGAACCCCACACAGAAATGGGGAGAACACACCAGGGTCCTGAGGTAAAAATCTGACTTCAGAACTCCAGTAGCCTGGAGCTGTGTAGCAGAGACACTACGCTAAGGTGTCGTCACTTTTAAAAATGAAAACTCATGAGAATGAGTATTCAGAATTATTCTAGATATTGTCTTTTAATTAGTGATCATTCCGACAGACATGCTAACAATGTTCAAAGCACAAGCTAAACAGTTAACTTTTTGAAAGAGAAGCTTATTAAACATAGCTAGCATACTAGATTAAAAAAACCTAACATAACTAAAACACAACTAAACAAAATTAAAAAAACATTTGATGTAGTCAAAGAAAACCCTTGAAAAAGCAACAAAAAAAGGACCGCAACACTATTAGCAAAGCTAATGCTACAGAGTAATAATGAAGCAGGCTAGTTCAAATTTCATGGCGCTAACACTATGCTGTGGGGTAAGAATTAAACACACTCTTATACTCTAGCTTTGAAAGGTCACTTTGCTTTTCACTTGTGAACAGAAACTAGAGGAAACATGGCTAACATTTTTGCTACCTAGCGCTACTTAGCAAAGCTGATGCTGTGAGGTAATAATGAAGCAAGTCTTTTCTGAAATGGACTCCTCTTCAGCCTCAGCATGGAAGCACACCTTTTCCTTTTCTCTTGTCGACACAGGAAAGCGTAGATGGTGTGAAAAGAATCGCTGTGCTGGATTTGGAGGACGAGTTTATTTTCTTAAAGGTCATGACAATTACGAGAGGAAAGGAGAAACGGCGCTTCGGACGAAAGCGAAGCCTCTGTTCATTGTTGAGCAGAAAAATGGAAACATTCATGGTGCAGGGGCTTCATGTTTCTTGAGGTTTTATCACATCAACATGAAAACTTGCTGTCTGAATAATTACAGCTGATTTACACAATTTGTCCTGGAGAACCACTAATGGCTGCCAAGCAGAGTTCTAGGTTTCACGAGCCTGTGAATATAGTGTCTTTTCCTGTGTGGAATCCGAGCATGAGGACTAAGCCCTGACAGGAGAGAGTCCTTCAGATAACCCTCGCTCTTACAGCAAGACCCTGGAACAGCATGCCTGCTCAGCATGGGTGGCTGGGTGGAAGCACACATTTCATAGCTCTACTTCTGTTAGAGCAACAGTGTTAGTACAATGGTCTTTTACACCAGCAAGATAATGGAAGATATAGCTGTAACACTGGGTGTATCCCAAATATTCAATAATCTAAATTCAATAAATCAGTGGGAAAGACTTTGGAAGATACTTTGTTCAGCTGAAATAATCAGTGATGCCACAGGAGAACATTCCAGCGGATGATTCTTAAATGAGCTGTTTTATGAAAAGTGAGGTGTGAATGTTAAAGAACATCCACATAATGGAATTATCCAAATCAATTTAAAAAGAAATTCCAATTTATTTTCTAAAACACTATTTCCAGGCCAAGAAACCATTAGGAACCTTTATGTTTAAGAGTTTAACAAAGTAACACCACGAATCTAACCTGTCATTCTTTAGTTTCCATTTTAAAGAAGCATACGGCTCGGCTGGCCTTGATAACTCACCTGCATTGGTCACTTGCATGTGTTGCCATGGTTACAGATTTACAGCAAATTTATCTTCAAATGCCACCGCCTCAGCTCTTTGAATATAAACATCATCTGTGACCTCGAATCTTTTAAAGGACATCTACAAAGACAACAATAAAGTAATCTCTTCAGTTTAAGCGTCATGTTTTATGTCTACTCCACTCTCAGAAATAAAGGACAGGAAGTGTGTGTGTACGTGACGGTATGTGACTTTACATGGTTTCAAATTTGTGATTTTTAGTTTTATTTCATACGTTTTCTTAAGCTGAAACCATGTTGTTTTTATTTATTATTTTATAACCATTTAAAAAGTGTTTATGCTTCAGAGTTAGTTTTTTCTTCCTGCACCTTGAAGACTGGTGTATGTATATGATCTCTGTTGTTATTTGCTGTCTTGCATGTCATCTCATTCAAAAAAATGCATGCAGAAACACTCCTCATCACTCCAGGGTAAAGGGGTGGGGAAAAACTCAACTTAATTTACATACTTTATTCACCTCTCTCTTTAAATACTCATGTCTTTTGCACAATGCTAACTGGTGCTAAGTGCTAAATGCTACGTGTGTTAATTTCACAAACTAAAGAAGCAAACTTTTTCCCGTCTTACCTGAATGTAACCTTTGGAACAGCTAAGCACAGAGTATAAAATCAATCACGTTGAGAGAGGAAAGGAGTCATACAAAGCCATCATTCCTCACCACTGTCAATCTTTGTCTAACTTTCGATGTTAAAAGCCACTACTCTTTACTCAGAGACCCTTCTTCAGGTGAAAGTTGTTTGTCAGCAGGAGAGCCACAGTGCCACAAAATGTCATTCACATTAGTCAGACCTGGAGAAGTGGTGCTGAGAGAAAATCATTACAGAAATCCTTTAAAACACCAAGCTAACAGTCCAAAGCAACCGTCTCTTTTTTTGACATGAGCTGGGAATTCAATCTCCACTTTTAATAGGATCTTGACCTTCTTGTATGCGCTCACTAAAATTAGCATGCGTCTCGCTCGGTGGATTGACGGAACTGCGTTCCCTGGAGGTTCGGGGACACGAGGTAAAAACCGTCTGCCAGAGTTGTCCAATCAAATACGACACAGGTTTCATCTCACAAATTGGAATTTCTCCCTTTCCTTTCACTGAGGCTTCGTCTCTAAAAGTAAATCCTATTGACTGCAGGAGTGCTGACATGTTGATTAACTTTTATGCTTTACTCTAGGTGTACATTCATAAAGCTACATGACACCTACATAAGCCTCATTCAGGGCTCTCACTAAATGTCCCCTGCATATCATGGGGTCCCTCCACTGTGGCTAACATTAGGGATTTGACTGGGTCACTGGCATGAGCTTTCCTTCATAAGTCACACTGACCTCACACTCATGGAGACAGAACTGGAGAGAACAGGTCAGACCAGAGTTTGGAAAACGTGCACCAGACCGTAACGGCTACATGATTTAAGGTGGAAAGGAAAATTAAGAAGAAGACTTACACACACCCTACACACATCCAAATGTGTTGTGTCATAAAACCCCAAAGCCATTTGTATGTTCACTGTTTGTTTAAGACAGTAAACAAAATGGCCACATTTGTGTTTTAGACATGGAGAAGTCTGGTTCCCATTGACACCACTGTAAAGGAATAAAGTTTCATAAATTGTACAATGTTTGTCTCCAAGGAATCCTTTCACATCAGAACACTTTAAATCACTGTTATTTACAGGCAAAGTTCACGATAGTAATTAGTAAACCAGTCTGATGTGTTTCTGAATCCACAGTGTCTGTAATGGCAGCCTGGTTCTGTCCGGTATGCTAGTTTTTCTCTCTCAGGCATCTAGAGTATTTTTAGGCAGCCGAGAGTACTCCAAACACAGAAAAGCACAAACCCAAATGAGGATATTGCTCAATTGCTGCTTCACAGGTGGGTAATATTGACTTATTGGGCTGTTTCGGATCACTTAAGGTGGAAATATTTCCAAACTTGGGAGATAGCTAACTGCATTAGCGACAGTGCTACAAAACTAAACAACTCGAGTTACAGATGAGTTTCTGTGGAAATTCAAACAGTGAATAACAACTTAAAAACACTTCGGCCACTTACAAACAATTGGTTATTTCCCCTCAAACACACCGTTCCACCGTAGCTTCTGAATATAAACAATAAGAGAGAATTGCACTTGGCCACATTTGTAGACGTTCCCTTGAGTATGGAGAATTTGGAAACTGGGTGGAAGACCACTAAAAATGTTTCGCCGTGGTGGAAATAGTCTCTTTTTGAACTATTTCTCAGTTCTTGTTTCTCATGAAACCAAGGCATTTCACAAGCTCTCTACAACTTCTTGGAGTTTCAGTAAAGTGCACTGTGAACTTTGAGGCCATTAGCCTGAGCTTTCTTACAAATATGTGTCAGTCCAGTTCTGTAGCACTGAGCTCCCGTGATTCTGACAGCTGTCAATCAACTGACACTTATAAATTAAACATTTAAAACAGTTACAACTGAATTATCACACGAACCCCTTGAGGTTAGCAAAGTGTGTTTATTTGCCAGAGAGTTGCTTTCAGAGTTCCAAAGATCGTGCAGTGATATTCAGTTCAAAGCTCAGTCTAAGAAGTGTGTTTAATTTGCAGCTTTCTGCAATCCATGTAAATCGCAACCCCATTTGTAGAGGATGATGACTGGGCTCTGGGACAGCCAGCTCACTGTTTGGATATTGTTGTGTTTCATTTTCTCAGTGCAGGCATATCTCCATGTTCACATCCTTTCAGACCCACGGTATTGAGATGTTGTTCTTCTCATTGTGGAAGGATGGGCACCAATAGGTCTGGATGTGTTCAGAGCTGAAGCTAATGTGAGCCTTGACTTTTTTTCTTCTCTCTTAAAGATAAAAGCTGTAAGTGCTGTTTATGTGAAGGGCACAGATGGGGATTTAGAAATGCTGCAGTTACTTGTTATATGTTACATTACTTGAGTAATATGTCTTTGTAACTTCTACGAGAAATAAAGATGGTTTTGCCTTCTCCTGTTAAGTTGCCATTTTAGTGCTTTAAACATATTTGCCTATGTATTTATACATATCAGCTATGCTATATTTATTTTATGCATGACTCATCTGTCAGTTCCCTACCTGTGAAAATAAGGTTTGTTTGGCAAGTGCAAGCCCCTCTGAAAGTCCACCCCCAAAAAGTGGCACCGGGGTGATGCTTTGCACACTTACTCGCCAATGCAGCAGAACCCAAGCGAGTCCAAACAAGGCAAGTGCGGTGGATCCTGAATTCATTCTTTTCTTGTGAAGGGACTGAGGAGAGATGACTGTGAGGATAAAGACAGGGACAAAGACGAGACCACAGTGTGTCCGTTAAAGACGACACATGAAAGAAAGCAACACCATTGTTTTTTTTTTTTACCTTCATGTGACGGTGAGCTCATTCCAGCTCACTCGACTTCTCTGGAGTTGTCCTTTCATCCTCAGGTTTAAGTGATTCACTGTAAAACCATCTTACCAGCGTTCCATTGAAAGAGAAGTGTAAAGACTTTGGAAGTAGATAAATATAGGCCAGTGCTGATCTAGGATTAGGTTTGTTTTTGTGGCTGTATCCAAATGAATGCAGTTCAGGTGGTTGAGCCTAATAGTGAATCAAATGAAACTGAATCATTTATGATTGACTTAAAACAATTTTAACTGAATCATACAGTGAATCGAATTTTACATTTATTTATATATTTATTTGTTTACATGTTTGGCTTCTTAACACAATACAGTTGTGGCCAACAACAACATTAAAGAATAATAATAATTATTATTATTATTATTATTACAATAACATAACAGAATCCAGTAAAGTAGCTGAATAATTTCTTTAATTTAGTTAATAGCCCCCAAAAATGAATATATACTCCACAGAAGTTAACGCAACTCCTTCATCACAACACTCCAACTCCATATCCTTCATTTTCAGCCAAATGAGTGTTTTAGGTGTATCAGACTAATCCCATAAGACCCTTCTCGACCGCTGAAAGAACACACTGACGTACAAAAGCTTTTTTTTGTTGTTGTTTTTTGTTTTTGAGAAAGAGAGAATGCTGCAGCAGTGTGCTTTATTGAAGACCTGGATATAAACCGATCAGCCACAAGGTTAAAAGCACTGCGAGGTGAAGTGAACAAAGTGGCACCTGTCAAGACGTGGGGTATCTTAGACTGCGAGTGGTTAGCACCTGATAAAGGGTGAACCAGTGACAGTGAGGGCAGCCTGTCTGGTCTGACCCTATAGAAGAGCTACTGTAGCACTTAATGACACAGCTTGCTGCGTATGGAGCTGGTGCCAATGCTGAGTTCAGTCTTGGAAGGGTAGAAGGGTTGGAAAGGGTGGCAGAGGGCAATTTCAAATAGAAAGCAGCAAAAAAAAAAGTTGTCACTAAGTGCAGTTGTGATTCATTAACTTATTTATTTCATAATTCTTATTATGACTCCACTTGGAGATCATTAAGTAGAGTGTGTGTGTGTGTGTGTGTGTGTGTGTGTGTGTTTGTGGTGAAAAACACAGACAGAGAGAGAGAGAGAGAGAGAGAGAGAGAAATGTAAAGAGATGGAGAGAGCGAGACAGACGTTAAGTGAGAGAAAGGGACAGAGAGATAAAGATAGATGGAGAGAGAGAGAGAGAGAGAGAGAGAGAGAGAGAAAGAGAGAGAGAGAGAAAGAGAGAGAGAGTGAGAGAGAGAAAGAGAGAGAGAGTGAGAGAGAGAGAGAGCGAGAGAGTACTGTAACAGTAAGAGAGGGAGTTGAGGGTGTCCAGGTAAGGCTCAGAAGGATGTAGTTCTGAGGTGCAATAACATCACAGCCTCTGGGCCAATGAGCTGCGTCCTTTAGCCACAGCTCTGCGCTAACGTGCGGGAGTTAAAGGCTGCGCGCGCTCATACCGTCTAAGACCAGTACTCTCTGCGGGCGACTGCACCTGCCTCCGCTTCACTTTCACTGGATTTAAATACGAACGCCAGCACGAACGAGGAGACGCTGAACGTAAAACACGACACCGGTGCCTGGACCCCTACGATCGCCACCGGCTCCAGAGAAACGCACCGCAATGCTGCTGCTGAGGAGGCTCGCGCTCGCATCTCTGCTCTGCCTCGCGCTCGCCTGCTGCTGGGGACTCGCGTGCGGTCCGGGGAAAGGTTACGGAAAGCGCAGACACCCCAAAAAACTCACGCCCCTCGCGTACAAGCAGTTCATCCCCAACGTGGCCGAGAAGACCCTGGGCGCGAGCGGCAAAGCCGAGGGTAAGATCACGAGGAACTCGGAGAGGTTCAAGGAGCTCACGCCTAACTACAACCCGGACATCATCTTCAAAGACGAGGAGAACACGAACGCGGACAGACTCATGACTCAGGTACGGAGCTGCGTAAAATGCGTAAAGATGCGCAAAAGCGCGGTCTGCTCGGGTGCCATTTGCGTCCTATTGATTTTCTGTTCTACGGGATCTGACATTCCTTTTTCTTTTTCTTTCTTTGCTTTCTTTCACCACTCTATTTTTCATTTTGTCTTCGTTACATTCTTTTTCTTTCTGTTTCTTAGTCTTTCCTTGTTCCTTTTTTTCACCACTGTTTCTTTCTTGTCTTTAATATTTCTTTCATTTTGTTCCATTTTTCTCTTTCTGTCTTAAATACTTATTTTCTTTCTTTCTTTCTTTCTTTCCTTCCTGAACATAACACCTACAGACATTTTTGGACACCCCTGGTACAGTTGATTTTCTGAGTGCAGCTAAGTGAACAGATTCTCCACAGGGGACTATGCTGCTCTTATTGTAATTGAACTGCATAAAACACATCTGAAAATGTGCCAGAACCTTTGCACACCCAGAATGGTTAAGATCTCTGTGTTCCAGCCCATTGGAGGTGCTTTTTATTTATTTATTATTTACAGTGAGATTACACCATTCACATTTCGAAAATCCATTGAAGGTCTTGAGAACATCATTTCCCATGATTCATCCTCATTACAAACAGCCCCGAACACACTCAGGGGCATGGGCTCTGCGGTGACACCACAGGAACACACTACTATGTTTCCAAACTGCTCCAGGGTCTCGGGGTCCTGGGGGTCGCCTGTGGTCACTGTCTGTCTGTTCTCCTCCTGTCTGCGTGGGTTGTCTCCTGGTCTCTAAAAACACATGTTGTAAGATACGCTGGCTGTGGGAAATGTGAATATGTGAGCGATTGGATGAGTGTGTGACTGATTGATTGCCCTGCCCTCTCCGGAGTGCGTGCCTGCCTTTCGCCAGTCGTTCCAGGTGGACTCTGAACTTTCACAGCAAACATCTGGAATATTCCGTGACATTGAACATATCGCTCGAAGGGTTAAACCATGTTCACTAAGCTTCAGATTTAACCCAGATTCCCCACGAGGACTTAAAGAGTTCCAAAGAGGCCTTTATGTTCCTTCGGGAAGTCTGTATGCCGACGTTGGACCACTGCTGTGAAGATCTGATGGCTGATGTTGTGCTGATGTTGAATGGCTTATTAGTTCAGGACTCCCTCTCCTAATAATGGTACTGGATGGAACTCACAGCACCGTAGCTCACAAGCCGGCACTGGTAGTGGGCATGTTGTTCTTAGGCTCGTTTCATGCTTTTATGGAAGTGTGCATGTCTCTACAAGGGTGACTAATTGACTTCTATTAGGAAAAGTGTCTACCGATGCTTGGATAAGTAGTGTATATATGCAAACGTCCTGCCAGCATCGTCAAGTGATGACTTGTGTGTCTAAAAATCATTTCAGCTTTCCGTACTCCTCTCTTTCTATTCAAACATCTGTGCTAGTTAAGGATGTAAACATAACCGCTGGACATTTCTGCACTTTGTTAGCTTCGCAACAACGTATTGCACAGTGTTTGCACAGTTGAAAATCATACGTGTTGACGTTAATGTCGCTTAGGACATGGCTTCTTGCTCGTGAACCACCGAGTTTGAACGGGTCCTGTCTGCTGACCCGGCTTTCAGAGTCTAATCTGGGTCAGGAGTGATCTGAATAGCTGATGTTGCGTGTCTATTATTGGCCTTTATGCTAGTGATACTCCAATTATGCCTGAGATGTTTTACTGCGCTTCTTTAATGGAAGCGATTGGGTGGTGGTGGTATTTATTTGTGACTAGAGACTTCCAGTAAAGCACCAGCCTCATTATCTTTATCCTATTGCATCACTAACTGTTCCACTAGATCCAGACTAAACCCTTCAAATCCTAGTGTACTCCACGGCGGTACTCTAGAAAGGCTGTACATTTCAATGAGGATTTGCATTCAGCCACATTAACGTAAATGAGGTCAGGTGCTGATGTTGGATAATTGGTTCTGGATCACAAACACCCCACCAACCCAACCCAACTCAACACAAGGGTATAGGTTGGTGCTCGCATGGGAGATTTATCCGCCTTTAGTCCATGTTTGGCATTAGGCTGCTCTAGGGAAGTCCCGTTTCATTCCATGCTTTTCCAAGGAGAATACACTGTAGCTGTGGATGTACAGTTGAAGTCGTGGAGGAAGTGGATTGACTGGGAGTGATTTGTCTTCTTCTCTCTCTTATTTTAGTCCAGGTTGCAATGTCAATGCTTCCTCTCCATTTGAACCAGCTTTCAATCATGGTTTAAACTAAAACCAGTATCTGGGGGAATGACAATTAAACAGCCCCCTTTCTACCGTAAACTTACAGCTTCAATATTGTGATGCTCCACTGATCTAATAGAATAGAGCCTCTGTCGTTGCTATTTTGGGCTCAGCACTGCAGAAACCACACTATGTAAATTTGGGAGGCAGGCAGGAAACCACCCCTTCTCCTTCCTTTGTTTTCAGGACAGTGCTTACCCGTATTGCTTACGATCCCTGTGCTAATATCTATTCTTCCATTTACACACAGCATCCAACAAAGCTAAATGCTCAGACAGGTGTTAAAGTAACCCCAGGTAAGATATATATATATTTTTTTTCCTCTTTGGCTCCCCCTACAGAGTGTAATTTAAAGCAGTGCTGAGACTAAAGTAGCAAAGACAGAGGCTCTATTCTCCTTATTACAGTTCAGTAAAGCTTCACTCTGATTTTCAAGCTGTAATTTTAAGATAAAAAACTACCTAGTGTTGCTTTAAGGAGATTGATTTAAACACTTTTCTGTATGTTTTGTTTTTCCTGCTGCTACACGCACCCACATTGTGTATCCACACAGTTCATCACATCGGCTTCTCAGACTGACATCTACATCTCTCTCTCTCTCTCTCTCTCTCTCTCTCTCTCTCTCTCTCTCTCACAGAGGTGTAAGGATAAGCTGAACTCCTTGGCGATCTCAGTGATGAACCAGTGGCCTGGAGTGAAGCTGCGAGTGACGGAGGGATGGGATGAAGACGGGAATCATCTGGATGAGTCTCTTCACTATGAGGGTCGAGCGGTGGACATCACCACGTCTGATCGTGACAAGAGCAAGTACGGCATGCTGTCGAGGCTGGCCGTGGAGGCGGGGTTCGACTGGGTCTACTACGAGTCCAAGGCTCACATCCACTGCTCTGTTAAAGCAGGTGGGCTTCACACTCCATTTCAGTTTAGCTGCCACTAGGGCTATGTTCCAATCCGTAGCAGGCTATAGCTACCTTGCTCCATATCACCTACTTAGGCAGCAGTGTAGGTTTAGCAGCATTTGAGCCTAAATGAAACCTTACTGAGGCTGAAACAATAGCCTGAGCCATCAGCTTTAGGGTAGATGCTGGAGTCTCTCTGTGATATTCTGATGAGAGCATTTAGCACAAAGCTAAAGCCCTAGGTTTGAATCCATGCTAACAGTGATTCATTCGCATACAGTTGGGTATGCATTAACACTGTTTAACATTGTTGTTTTGTTCTTTAAATGCAGTTAAGTCCTACCACTACTGTCTGAGAGAAGTAATTATACATGTGTAATGGATTACCTCTTTGAGTAAGAGTATGAAGTAGAAATGATTGAGATGAGTGCTGCTATAGGGGATTACATGCACATGTATGTGCACACACACACACACAAACACACACACACACACACACACACACAAAACACTACCACACAGTAGGTGTTGGGTCAACATTACAAATGTTTAATTTAACACCAGGGACACCAGGGACTGTGCTTTAGTTACATAGTTCCAGCTGTGTCCAGGATTAAGGGACTTTTAGTTTGAAAAGCTGCTTTTCAATACACAAACATCTGATACACAACTCAGGACTCCACCTCCAATGCAAATGCAGGGTGTTTCTGAGCTTAGCAATGTGTAAAGTGCATTTGAGTGTGTGTGTGTGTGTGTGTGTGTGTTTGTGTCTGTCTCTCTATGGTTAGAAGTTACTGCACCTGAGCTAACACACACAGCCTCAGTGTCAGAACCTATTACAATGACAATACACCACAACTTTGCAATTAGTCCTTCAGTGTTTAAGAACCAATGAAAGTGTGTGACGTTTACATCTCAACTGCATTCATTTAGGACGAGGCAGTGCTGCGCTCAGTGCCAAGTGTAGGCTAGAGGGATATAGTTGCTGCGTTCAGTTGGATGTCAGAGTTTGGAGTGGAGCTGGGCACGTTCCAGAAACATCCAGAAAATACAACGCCCTAGATTTTCATTGTTACCTTGTGCCTGGTTAGCATTGTTAGTGATACCATTAGATAACACTTCATTATATGATATTTTACACATTACACCACCATGGAAACATGTCCACATACAGCAGTTGGACAGTAATGTGTGTACGACTGATTATAAACGAACATGCTCATAAACTATAACACTACTGCTTTTACACTGTTGACGTGCGGGCAGCCATCTTGGATTCTGAACATGGGGTTTTGAGGCTTTTCTGATTTTCTGAGTATGAAATCCAACTTATAGGGGCTTTCCAGCTGAAGTTTCTGCTTGACCGACATGGCCTACCAAAGTTAAGTACTGTTCCAATGTGGATTAATCTTTAAACTGGATTAAATCACTTCACACTAGTCCTGTTCTGTGGTTGGTTTGTTGGATATGGATTTAGTCGAGTGTTGGAATAAACTGCATTGTCAATAGTGGTTCCTGGTTAACTTTAATCTAAGGCCTCAGTCTGGTATTCAACAAAACAGGGTTTCTCTGTTTAGCTGGATAACTCAAGCCTCAAATCATAAGTGTCCAATAGGAAAAGAGCTGAAGGACTTTAAAGCTTTGTATTAAAATGCTTTGTGGAACAGCCCCTAGAGTGTTTTGATGTTTTTGATGGAGTTGCACAAGTAGGGATGCAGTTTTAAATCTGGATTAAATCTAATCACCCTGGTCTTATCATCTTGTTGGACTTAACCGTAGTCCATCACCAGTGGCCCTTCACTGGTCATGGTCTAGTCCCTACTTGGTCCCTACTTTAATCTACTCAGATTTTTGCTTTTCCATTAGGCAAATTTGGTCTCTGGTAGTTTTTTGCTCCGTGCTAGCTCCTGGTTCCAAGCGACCCGAGTAGGGACTAAACCATAATATGTAAACCTTGATTGGCCAAAGAGACTTGTCTACACAGTGAAATGCAGACCTCAGGCACATACCGGGTGTTCGTAAAAATTGCCAAGTTACAGCAGAGATCACATTTGTTTTTATCTGACTCACAACGGCAGCTCTTAACCTTCCTCTTGTGTTAGGGTCTTGACCGACCAGTTTATAGGTTTTAAATGCATGCAACTACTCCATAAATGTTTATTGCATCAAGAGTTTTGACTTTGTCAGGAACTTCTATTTAAACACAATAATTAAAAAAAAACTTTACTAAATTATAAAATGCTCTTGTTAAAATTATGGCTTTTCTGTTGTCGGTGGTGCAGCAGGTAGTGTCACAGTCACACAGCTCCAGGGACGTGGAGGTGGTGGGTTCGATTCCCGCTCCGGGTGACTGTCTGTGAGGAGTGTGGTGTGTTTTCCCTGTGTCTGCGTGGGTTTCCTCCGGGTGACTGTCTATGAGGAGTGTGGTGTGTTTTCCCTGTGTCTGCGTGGGTTTCCCCCGGGTGACTGTCTGTGAGGAGTGTGGTGTGTTTTCCCTGTGTCTGCGTGGGTTTCCCCCGGGTGACTGTCTGCGAGGAGTGTGGTGTGTTCTCCCTGTGTCTGCGTGGGTTTCCTCCGGGTGACTGTCTGTGAGGAGTGTGGTGTGTTTTCCCTGTGTCTGCGTGGGTTTCCCCCGGGTGACTGTCTGCGAGGAGTGTGGTGTGTTCTCCCTGTGTCTGTGTGGGCTTCCTCCGGGTGACTGTCTGTGAGGAGTGTGGTGTGTTCTCCCTGTGTATGCGTGGGTTTCCTCCGGGTGCTCCGGTTTCCTCCCACAGTCCAAAAACACACGTTGGTAGGTGGATTGGCGACTCAAAAGTGTCCGTAGGTGTGAGTGTGTGAGTGAATGTGTGTGTGTCTGTGTTCCCCTGTGAAGGACTGGCGCCCCCTCCAGGGTGTATTCCCGCCTTGCGCCCAATGATTCCAGGTAGGCTCTGGACCCACCGTGACCCTGAACTGAATGAATGAATGTTGTTAGGGTCAATTTCGACTCAGGTATAATTTTAAATCAGAAAACAAAAACAAGTGCCAAATCTGGACTCATAAACACACTGTACACCAACAGTCTACAGCTGGCTCCTCCTACAACCACTCGAGCTTCAGTTAGGGGCTTCTATCTTTGTCTGTTTCACAAAGCAAGGAAAGACAGACATGTCCAGACATGTAAGGCCCAGTCAGTGTAGAGTTGGTGTTTTGTAGAGTGTACATCTCCAGTTTACAGTCTGCAGCAATGAACAATTAAAACCAATCCTTTCATGGACAAGGTCAACAAGAGGGAAGAAAGAGGAGGAAGGTTAAAATTAGTCCAGATTTTTAACAGAGTTTAAACATTCCCTGGAGTTGTGGCAGATGAAACACTCCGGCGAGAGCTGGACAGTGCAACAAGGAATGCCAAAACTCTACTGATCTGTCTGAACTGGGGCACGGAGCTGTGTTCAGTCCCAAACAACAAAAACAACATGTGAACACAAGATGAGTAAACAATGATTTTGTGACATCACCGGCTACATTTCAGAGGGCATTCTAGTGGGAAACAGACAGGTACCAAGTGAGTAGAGCCAGTGGAAAGCACTATAATTCAAGGCCTTATTAAGCTAGGTTTGCATTTAAATAATTACAATTGATTTTCCGGACCTGCAGACTTTTATTTAGCCCCATCTCAGACAAAACAGTGGGGTTTTGACATTGTTATAGTCCAAGACTACAGCTTTAACGCTGGAAAACTGCCTCATTATGTGGAAAGGTCTGTAGACACCTGCGGTTTAACATTCATTATTGAATTAATTTATTAAGCTCCAGTAACAGCTTCTACTCTTTTTAAAAAGGACATTATGTGGTGTCGGAACATTGCTCTGTGAGTTTTATTGCATTCAGCCGTGATGGCATTAGTATGGTCAGGTACTGATGTTGTATTAGGTCTGGATCACGATAAACAAGGGGCAAAAGTCAAAGATTTTTGATGTGATTCTCAGATGTTATTCAGTGTGGGCTTTTTCACTGCTCCACATCCTTTCAGACCCACGGTGCTGAGTTGTAATTCTCACGGTGGAAGGATGGACACAGGCATGGGCAGCTGGGGATGTGTTCAGATCTGCAGTGAGAGAGAGAGAGGAGAGAGAGAGAGAGAGAGAGAGGGGGGGGTTCTTCTCTCCTTGGGACAGGGGTGGTCTCTGACATTTGTGCTGTACTCCAGCTTTTTAAGTTCTAACTTTTATGATTTGAATTGGATTATTTTGTTTACGCCTCTCCCTCTCTCTCTTTCTCTCTCTCTCTCTCTCTCTCTCTCTCTCTCTCTCTCTCTCTCTCTCAGAGAACTCCGTGGCTGTTAAATCCGGCGGCTGTTTCCCGGGCTCGGCGACGGTGCAGCTGGAGTGCGGCGGCACGAAGCTCGTGAGGGATCTACGCACAGGAGACCGCGTGCTGGCGGCGGACGAGCAGGGACGCGCGGCTTTCAGCGACTTCATCATGTTCATGGACCGAGAGCCGCGCACGCGGAGGCAGTTCGTTGTTATCGAGACTGAGGAGCCCACGAGGCGACTCACGCTCACCGCGGCGCACCTTGTGTTCGCGCGCGACGGAAACTCCACCGCGCGTATGGCCGCGAGGTTCGCGAGCAACGTGCGTCCGGGGCACGAGGTATTCGTGTCCGAGGAGAGCGAGGAAAAAGCAACCGGGCGTCTGCAAAGCGCGCTGGTGACGCGAGTGTACACCGTGGAGCTGGCGCACGAGGGCGCGTACGCGCCGGTTACCGCGCACGGCACCGTGGTGGTGGACCGCGTGCTGGCCTCGTGCTACGCGGCAGTGGAGAAGCACAGCTGGGCGCACTGGGCGCTCGCGCCCGCCAGACTCAGCCACGCGCTCTCGGGATGGATACAGCGCGCGGGGAAGGACGACAGGTGCAACAACATGGTGACGAGAACAGAGACGGAGGAGGCGCGCGGGATGCACTGGTACGCGCGCGCGCTGCTTCGGCTGGGCACGTGGCTCCTGCACCGAGACTCGTTTCATCCGCTCGGGCTCGCGGACAGAGACACGTGATCCAGCCCCGCCCTGTCGCGCGCTCTTAATGACCCAGACAACATACCCATGTGGGGCCAAAGCGGGCAGCCCGTCTGGGTACCAGCTCGTTATAACCACTGGTTAAATGTTGGCCCCACATACGGTTGCCCTCCAGGGTCAGTGATGGGACCAGGATGGGTTTAACATAGGGTCCATATGGGTAGCCCACCTGAGAACTCTCTCTGAATTAGAACACACTATGGGCCCCAGAGTGTTACTGGGCTGCCCTCATTCATCCCATAGAGGCAGCCCCAAAGTGCCCCCCTAACAGCAGCCCACCCAGAGCCAATCTTGAACCCAGCCATCCCATGTTCAACCCCATGTGGGCCCCTCTAAGGTGATTGTGCTGGCTGACGAGAAGCCTTAACACATTGTGATTTGTTCAGTAATTTATTACTTAGCAGTTGGAGAGCTTTTATTTATTTAGCTACAGTGCTTGCAAAGTGAGATCTGCATTGTTCTCTTCTTATTACAACTTTATTCTCTAATTTCAGTGTAATTACACTATAACAACAATGTAATAATCAGAAACATTCCGTTTCACAGCTGGACTACAGTAGTACATGTATAAGTTGTACTACTGTAACCCATGTTAGAGTGTATTGTTAGTTATAAATGCTTGTGTTGTTAATGTGTTATTACACTGATTATAACAACTTGAGCCTCCTTTAAGTATACTTGCAATTCATTTATTACAAATTTGATTAAACTTCCCTGTATGCTGCGTCTAAACTCATTCCCTATGTTCTCACTATATAGTGCGCTATAATAGGGAGCAGTGCAAGTGAAGGTGTTACAGAAGGCAGTGAGTGATTTGGGACACAGCACTATAGGGGTTAAGCTCATTAATATGTGACGTAAACACCCTCAGGTGCATTAACTTATCACCTCAAGCTTGTGGGATCAGTCCTTGTCTTGGTGTGTTTGTTTTCACATTAGAAAAAAAATATCATTACTAATGTCAAGCCACCATTGGTGCACGAGTCTTCAGAACCAAACACTGTAGTGCATTGTGTTTCCTGTGTTCACTAGTGAGCACAATGTACACTGCTTATCGCAGCACATTATGGAAATAATTATAAAGGGCATGAAATGATCTAGACATAGGGCACATAGGGGACAACTCAAGATGTCGGTGAACTCAAACCTGATTGGCAGGTTGCTTTTAAGGAACTGCTGTCCCACTTCAGCAGTAAACAAGGAACGTCCCTGGACGTTCAAAATAGGTCTAAAAGTAGTCTGTCCGTCAAGGACATATTTTAAACGTCAATGGACGTCCAAAATCCATCGTAATAAGTTAGTTAAGTGGTGACCAAACGATAACGTCAGTGGACGTCCAAAACACGTTTTATACAAGTAATTTATGTCGAGACCAATTAATAACGTCAATGGACGTCCAAAATACGTCTAATAGTCGTCTTTTCAATGTCTGTGTTTGGACGTCTTTTCAACTTTCATTTTCAACCTTAAGAGAACGTTGATTAGACGGCAGTCATTACGTTATTTCAACGTTGAATCAACGGCTAAATGTTTACTGGGTCTCTTATATCTTCTCTTTCTTTAGTCACCGATTGTGCAAATGGTTATTATGTTCTCGTCTTGCAAGCACTGTGGTTCCTTCAGGAAATCTGTTTGGTTCTAGTTTGGTTCTTCTTCTGATCTTTGTTTTGTTTTCTTTGACTGGAAAAGCGCACGTGAAGAGGTGTGATTGACTATTTTTCCTGATTAACACACTCACATTCTGTCTAAATTATATTTTTATACACAGATTTGTATATTAGAGTTTTTCTGGGAGGGACCTAAATGTTCCACTTGTTTATGGGTGGGAATGAGCTGCTAAAACGTGTGTGTTTGTGTCTGAGGAGTGTCCGTCTGAGTGCGTGTGTTTACAGCAGTAGTGTGTTTTTTTTCCTTTCACCTGTACACTCACTGAGAACAGATACGGAAATAAAATGGCGGTCTTAAAGAGAACGTTTCGATGTTTTTGAAATCCAATGAAAATAATGATGATTAATTGCAATTTAATTGTCAAAGTCCTGACCAACAAACCCACACGCAGAGCGCTGTCCTAAAACGACATCTCACACCCATTAACCTCCAGCTTCAATGAATTAAATAATAGTTCCTGCACTACGTTTAATCCTTGTACACTGGCGCCATCTGGCGGAACCGCGCAGAACAGCAACCAAGACACAATCTCTCAGCATTTTCTTGTCCTTAAACTTTGGATTTAATCGTACAAAAACATACATCATTATTTAACTCTTTGTAGATTTATAGCACATTTCTTTAAGGATTTGTTGACCCCCAAGAGGAGGAGAGAAGTCAGGTCCTGACTTAATCCCTGTCCCAGTAACCAGCCAAGAAAAGAGGCTTAGTTATTAATCAATCCCGAATGTATAAGTTAACGGTATGTGTTAGTGGACGATGATTGATGCTGACCTTCAAGGAACCACGGGCCAAGTGTCAGCAAAGAAGGAATCGGAGCATCCAGCATCAGACATCAGTGAAACATCAGTGAGACCGGAGCGACGATTGACGGGGACAAGCTGGAGTAAACACTGGAGCCCTGCTTTCTCCCTCTCTCTCAACAGTTTTACTCACACATGACCCCAGCGTGGAGGGGGGCTCGGGTCAAACTTCTTAATGAGGAGAGCGAGTAAACGCAGCTTTAAAGAGCTGTTGCGACAGGGATTGAAATTCCACTCGGGCTGTAGCTGCTGCTGTTGACTCTGCGAGGTTCAGACTTGCTGGAGAGCGACAAAAAGCAGACGGAGGGATGACGACCGAGAGCTAAAGGCTGCAACAAAGACACATTCCAAAGAGGAACAGAAACCAACCCTTCACTAATCCCCTCGCAGGGTCCACAGTCCACTCCGGGGAAACGTTGACGCTCCGCAAACACCAGGCATCGGGGGGGGGGTCTCGGAAAATATTTCAGACGTCTGAGAGTAAAAGAGTGAAGGGAATAATAAAGGATGAATCGGTGTTGTGTGTAAGAGGCAGTGAACCCTCCTCTGCTCAGTGTGATCCAAGGTGGAAGGTATTCACTGCTGGTGAGGGGCGTTATTTAAAGGGAAAATATGATCCTGCAGAAAACGAGAGGAATTCATTTGCTTGAACCTGTTGATAGATGTCTTTAAAGACAAAAGGAGAGACACACAGATGAACAAACAGACAGACACATGGATGGAGGCTTCAGTTTGAAGAATAAATAGACAGAGAGTTGTATAAAAGCCACTGACCTGCTGTGATTTATGTCTTTTTTAGAAACAGCAAATTAAAGCAACAGTAGGTAGTATTTTTACCATAAAATTATAGCTTCAAAATCATTAACACGGCTGTTAATTAACTGACGACCTGAAAAACTACTGGAAACTACTGAGAATAAAGTGAGAAGAAACGGTGCAAAACTACAGTGAAATTCAAACTAGCCGACTCTTTTTTTACACGGAATGTGTTGAACTGTTAAAAGACGAGATGACATCACGTATGCAAATTAACGTGTTCCATAATTAACGGAATTTAGTGACTTTTCAAGCAGGGTTTTGCTACTTTCTTCTTTAAAAATTTGGCGACACTGGGTATGATACCATCCTCCACCCCCTTGATTTCAGGACAGTGCTGTAAAAGTGAATTACACTCTAGGGGGAGCCCAAGAGCAAAAATACCAAATCTAACTTAGTGTTCCTAGTGTTCCAGATAGAAACTGGGGCACTGGTTTTTGTAGAAAATGGCACTCTTAATATGACTCCTCCATTAAAATTCACAAATCTGTAAAACATGATTTGATCTTTTTTTTTTTTTTTTAATAAAACACAACTACATACATTAGCCACACACACACACTCACACACATTCTCTCTCACACACACACATACCCCATTTCCAGAAATGTTGGGACACTGAGACAAATGTAAATAAAAATAAGAAAATAATGATTTTCAAATAATTTAAAACCAATTTAACTAAAAATAATATAAAACAATATTTAAAAATATTATTAAATTATTCTTAAATTTTTTGTGCAAAATATTTACCCATTCACAATTAGATGTTAGCAACACATTCCCCAAAAAAAAAAAAAAAACTAGGATGGGGCAACAAACGACTGGTAAAGTTGTTAAATGCTACAAACAATAACTGAGGTTACCTGGCAACAATCAGTGACATCATAAAAAGAACATCTCAGAAATAAAGACAGACCGTGGCTCACCACTCTGTGAAAGACTGCAAAGGCAAACAGTGAAATAATTCAAGAGTTATATTTCTGAATGTGAAATAGCAAGGGATTTGGGGACATCATCATCTACGATATCTATGACATCACAAACTGCAAGACCACTGCTGTGTTTGATCCACTCACACCTCTACCACCACGCCAGTCTCCACCACCCAAATCACACCAGCTCTGTGGTCGTCTTGTGGGGGTGGGGGTCCTGACCATAGAAGATCAGGGGGAAAGGGGACAAAAAGTATGCAGAGCAACAGGTGGCCCAGTCTGTAATTGTAGAACTACAAAGGGCTTCTCTCTCTCTCTCTCTCTCTCTCTCTCTCTCTCTCTCTCTCTCTCTCTCTTCTTTCTATATTAAAAATGTTATTTTAAATATGTAACACATGTAACGTAACTCAACATTGTAACTTAGAGAAACAGAGCCCTATTTATTTGTGTTGTTTGTGTTTATTGTGAAAGTTAACAGAAACAAAATGATAAACAGACTTTTGTTAATATTCCACAGACAAACAGGAGGAAGACCACCTTATGGAAGTTAACCATTTTAAACAAACGTATATATTTTAAAACTAATATTAATCTGAAACTGGGAAGAGAACAGCACTCCACTAAGACTCACTAGGTGGCGCCAGAGAGCTACTTTTGTACACAATCTGGAAGCAAACTAGTGAAAGTAAATCTGAGTGAAAGACTGGATGAAGCAAGAATGTCACAAAGAAAAAGCGTGACGCTTGTAGTGACATAAGATAGACATTCAGCACTTTAGCTGTCTCTCAGAAACGTAACCAACTGCAAACTAAAAGAGCCGGCAGAACCACGTGGTCTCTTTTACATTAAACACTGTATTTTCTGAACCTTCTGAGGTAGAAACTCCCATCAAACACACAACCCTTATCTGTCAGGTGTGTACTGACCTCCTTCTCAAACCTTAGCAGTACGTACAACTTGACGTCAACGGTGGCCTCCATTTTGTGACGCGCCGGACACTCTTCTGAAGCAAAACATAAAGCCATTCTAAACCTGCAGGTGGTGGCTTTGGTTCTCACGCCAGAATCAAAGGTTCTGTGGGAAAAAAACAAAACAAAACAAAACACAGGCCTCATTAATAATTAATGAGAGATAAATAAAGAATATTTGAAAAACTCGGACGAATCTATGCATCTCCACTTTTTTGGTCATGTGACGCCAGCTGCTGTAAACGTTGTATTAAAAGTTAACGGACCAATAGAAATGCTGCAGGATAACTCCTTCTATTTAGTTACCAATGATGGAGGCTGATGGATGTTCTGGCGTTCTGTGTTCAGTTCAGTGGAGGCTAGTGCAGGGTCTGTCTGGTGTTCTGGCTCTAGTTTAGTAGCAGCTGATGGAGGGTGTATTTGGTGTTCTCTCTGCAATTCAGTGGAGGCTGATGGAGGATGTGTTTCCTGTTCTGTGTCCAGTGGAGGGTCAATGTTGTGTTCTCTCTCTCTATTTAAGTGGCGGCTGATGAAGGGTCTAGCTGGTGTTGTTTACCTAGTTCAGTGGAGGGTCTATTTTATGTTCTCTGTCAGCGTCGTCTAGTGGAGGCTGATTAGTTTTGCGTTTGTTTACTGAGAGCTGGTGGAGCTGCAGTTGGTCAGGATCTGCAGCGTTTGTGGAACTGTCACAGCGTCGTTAATCTGCTCATTAGAGACCACTGAGATGCAATGTTGCGTGTAATGGCCCATTGCTTTAACAATCTGTCTGATGAGCTGCTCGGTTACAGTATGCTGCCGTGGCAACCACAGACCATAACAAGTTGCAAACAAACGGGAAACACTTCTAGAAATGTTCCTAGACACACATCGGCCTTTCAGCGTACGCCTTCTGCTGGTGCTTCCTCAGGCATTTGTTGACCGATGTTGTGATGTGGGTCTAAGGCTGTAATACACAACACAGACGTTAGACTGGAGCAAAAAAACGTTTCCTCAAATTAAAGTTAAAAATATAAATAAAAAACAAACCCCAGTTAACGGTGACACACATTCGGTGCTAAATATTTAAACGTGTTGACGGCCTCCCTCTCTGTCAAACCCCAAACCATCAGTCTTCACCACAAGTGACACATGAACAAAACTGCCCTCTAGTGGACGCTCCTGAATCATATCAAAACCGACTGATCAGTGGGAACCCTACAAAACGATGCAAGACAGGTCCGTAACAGCCCAGCTAATAACGGCTAATTATTTCGATAAATGTGGAGCGATATTAGGTCAGCGATCTATAAGAGCAAAGTCAGACAAACACGAGAGCGCCAACTAAGCGAAACCTCCTCATGCAACAGAGGGAGAAGAAGACATCAGCGCCAGAGAGTGCAGAAACGCAGACAGCTGGTGTGCAGGGCATGGCTGGAGGGCACGGCGTGAAGCCTGGCTGTCTGCATACACAGACGCAAGCAGGAGGAATCACTGCAGCGCTGCTAGACATGACAGCTCATCATAACTCAACCATGACAAGCCTCAGAAACACACATCAAGCTCCCAGACAGAGAGAACAGCCGCTACATCAAACCAGCAGCAGCATGCCATCAAACACAGCTCACGGGACAGGTAGGTGGAGGGCTGAATAGATTAATCAAAATCGTCATGCGGACTATGGGTTATGATCTTGTTAATACTACAAAGCTATTTAAATCACGTGAAACTGATGTCAGTAAATATCATCTTTTAAATAGGGTTTCCTAAACTCACTGATTGTGCCTTTAAACTGACCAGAGTGTGCCTGGCTTCAGGGCATACGGGCTAAGACTTCTACCTGCACAGGCATCAGCAGGTTTTACAGATGGACTCCAGTGGCTGACAAAGAAAAGCCCTTCATCTGACACAGGGACAGCAACCTGGCACACACACACACACACACCTCCTACTCGCCTGCTCGTCTGTGTGCGTTGGCACGGCCTGGGCACTGCCCATCTGCCCGGTTCGGCCCGACGTGCCCCTGAACAGCGACCTGCGGCGAGAGCCGGGCCCACGCAGGTCCACCAATTTAGTTTGTCCTTCTGCCGTCTGCTGATGTTTCAATACAGACAGGACGCTGCGGTGTATGGACAAGCGTATATCATCGCTGTTGAAACAGTAACTCAGCTCCGAAAGTGACTTTACCTTTAAGTACTTTGGAAAGAAGTCATTTGGAACCGTTTCTATTGGGCCGTTCATCATCAAACTTCCTGCGACTTTTTTATTTTGTTTTTAATCCACATTCTTCCTTTGTTCCAGAGTTTTATTCGTTCTAAACCTATATCTGAGGAAATCTCCCACAATGCATTTGGTGCTGTCTGTAGTGTGGAGAAGAGGAGTTCATATTCCTGGACTTCCTCAGCTAATTTGACTGGACCAATCACAGTTGTTGTGGTCTGTGTCACTGCGGTGTGTTTTTAATTTTCTGGGAAGGGGCACATCAGGCTAAAGAGTGAGGTACGACATAGGGTTCGTGTCTACATGCCACCTACGTGTTGCTTACGGGATAGGTTTGACACAGGACCTATAAATTGGCCTTTAGTCAGTCATGTTTAGCAGGCTGAAATTCTCCACTAGGGGGCAGTAATACTCTATGTCTTTGTGTTTAGGTATAACGACATAAGACCAATACACAAACCTTATTGTTTGACTGGTTGGTGACTGTTGTTGAGCTGCCTGAATGTGTCGCGTCCATAGGATTGTGTCCGAGTAAAAGTGACCACTCTGGAGCCTTTGTTCGCCTGTGCTGGAACCCACACACTCATACCATCGTCTTTCTCCTGAGAACACAGTGAAAGCTTAGGTAAGTATTTACAATTTCAATATTAGGTCTGAAAAAATAAATCAGGGCACAATATTGGTCAGAATTATGCCTTAGCTGACTGCAGTAGTCTTTCTATGCGTCTGTCTTTGATAAGTATTGCTGACCAAAACATAGGACCAAGGCACAACATCGCCCTCTGGTGGAGTGCAGAGTTCAGATATCTAATGGAACCTGGACACGAGAGCGTATAATGTGAGGATACCTAGTTTGGATGCTGAAATAAAGTGGTTTGAAACTTACATAACCTCTAGTCAAAACTAATAACAGTGTAGATAATATAGACAATACACTACTAGCACTGCGGAGTGTAACGATCCGGCTTCTGCACACTACACCAGTGCCAGGCTTTCAGGCTTTGGAGCTTTGTCCTGGAATGACAACACTTCACTAATTCCCCATCCGCCTTCACTCACTGCTTTGTGTCCTCCGTTAGCGAGAACGCTATCATTCCTGACGCGAAAATAATTAATTTCCCTTATCTGCAGCTTAGCTCTTCAAGCCAAATCCGCCTAACTGGCAACTCTTTATTCACAGGTATTACTGACACATTGACTCACACCCACACACACTCCTAAAGACACATACACACATACTCTAAAGATTAATTGCATGTCTTCTGGGGTTGACGTCCATTACAGAACACCTGAAAGATCCACGATAGAGCGCAGAGAGAGAGAGAGAGAGAGAAAGAGAAAGAGCGAGATAACATTGTTAGAGGGGCGCAGAATGATGGAGAAACAACGTCCCGGGGCAGCATCGCTCTGATCCTGCTTTCACACACTTGCCAAAGCAGACGCATCGATTCTGCTGTCTGTGGGGCTTTCTCTGTTTTAAAAAAAAGGAGAAAAAAAAAGAAACACCCCCACCTCTCCCCTCTACCTCTATTAAGACTGACACTGTGTTATCTTCATCGCTACACAAAGCTCTGTCCCAGAAGAGCTCAAGAAAACAGAGGCAGAAAGAGCTTAAAGCCATGGTTGGCCAGATATTTACACACTATACTTCTTTACTCAGACGTAGATCATCGGTGAAAACGTTGTTAATTAAAATTCATTAGTGTCCAGTTACGGAAAAGTTCCTCAAGTCAAGGTCTGGAACAGCAAAATGTCCAACTTACTTTATGATGTTGTAGTTGCTGTTGACATTACTGCTTTCCCCCACTAGCTTTGTGTTAGCGCCACCCTCCTCCACTCGCGCCCTAACTAGCAAGCTGATTAGCTCACTTTGCTGGAGGGTGTGACTTCACCCATAACCCGCAAGCTGACTGGCTATTATTGCTGGAGGGCGGGACTTTATCCATAATCAGACGCCATATTCAGCATTAGCACACACTTTAGTACCGAATGTGTCCCAAAAAAATAAGCGTCCCCAAAAACGTGCCCAGGACAGCGGTGTCGGGAGCCCTGCCCTGTGTGTGTGTGTGTGTGTGTGTGTCATTTACTCAACACACAGTGCTCATGAGTAATGTCATGTGTGCTGTGTACAATGCATGTGATTGGTCTGAGTTTCCTGGACTGATAAACCGTAACAGCTAGCAATGTTACACCAGTTAAAATAAACACTCCATTATAGGTCCAGGTCCAGAAAGGACAACGTCTGGGCGCGAACCTGGATCGTGTTCAGCTATTAATGACCACTTCTCTAGAACTATGAGGCTAAAGTAGTTAAAAAAGACTGTATAAATCACTACACTTTTGTTATTTTTTTAACAAACTGGTGTGATTTGAAGCAAATGTGCAACAGTCATACAAAAAGTAAGTTATAATCAGCACTGAACATTCTGTAAATTGTGCTTGTGGAGAAGAGCGAGAGGAGGAGACGGACTGGACTCCAGGGGTCACCCTTTACTTTTGAAGTGATCATAAAGCTACAGGGTAACCTTCTGAACATGTGAGGGCTGTCAGTGTCGTCTACAGAGAGAGAAAGAGAGGGAGAGACAGAGATGAGCAAAGCTAATTACCTCCAGTCTGCTGTGCTTCACCACTCTCACTTTCAATGGCAAGTCTTTCACCATCCTCTTTCTCAACTTCCTGCTTCTCCTCCTATGCTTTTCTCCAGTTCCTTCACAAACAAGCTCAGCGGTGAGACTGTGGGCTAATGGTGCTGGAGGGTAGCCTTGTTTAGAACGAGGCTTGAGGAGAGGAGGGAGTAACAGGGAAGGTTGCTGCTGCTGCCGCCGTCCACACTTCTGGGGATTTGAGTGACTCTTTGAGTTAAAGGAGCATCGCTGCTGATGCTGAGGTAGATTTGAGGTGGGTGTCTCTGGAAGGTTTGGGATGCTCCTGATCTGCTTGTTACCCTGTGGTTTCTGAGGATATTGCAGGGGCGTCTGGTCTTGCTGGCCCTTGAAATTCACAAAACATTTATGTTTCTATACGTAATAAGCTTTACTTCCAGAGGACCACCCTGTGCCTTTTTTGTACCTTTTTTTCCAAGAGTGTTGGGGAAACATCCTGGAGTTTCTCCTGCCTCTGTTTCCATCTGTTCTGAGCTTGCATGTGTCTCCTCTTCTCTTTCTGAAGATTGAGCTTCTCTCTCAGTCGCTTCTGCTTCTCTAATTGCAGCTGGTACCACACCGTAACACCATCCTCATCCTCACCAGCCTTGTTCTGGCAGGGAGTGTCTTTATCATCGTCACCAACGCCACACTGGAAAAAAGAAACACGTCTAACGTTACAAATGTGCACTTTTATTCAGGATGCACTGATTATACGATTTTGATTTGCCTGATTACGTAAACACCGTAAGCCCGAGTTCTTTCATAAGCACTTGAATATTGCATGTGTACGTCAATGCCTTTGCCCCTTCCCACCCTCGTTTAGCCCACAGTGTAAACAAACCCATCTTTGTTGCCTGAAAGATTTAATCACGATCTGATATTGAGATCAGAAATGATTAAAAAAAATGTGTAGGTAGTGACAGATGAACTGCCACTGGTGATACCTTTTGCTGTCACTCTGTTGGTCCCCTCAAAGGCACATCATTGTACCTTACTGTAACTGATTTTAAATTTGTGTTGATTTCAAATGCCTCGTGTAATCTCCATATCTCTATAATGCTATTCGAAAAGTACATTTTTCTTCCTGAAAGTGTACGTACCGATCCAGCGTTGCTACTCCAGGACCAGTGTTACTGGAGACACACTGCTCAAATAAATGAATCTTCATTAGAAGATAGAGAAAACCATCTCTGCCGAGATCTAGTGATGCTCTGGCGCTGATATCTGGGCATAACTGAAGGGGAAAGTGCAGATAGTGCTGGAGTTGATTGATTTGCAGCACAAGCCTCTGAAAGAGCTTCGACAGCAGCTATTGATCCGGCCAGCGCTGTATTGTCCAGGCTAATAATTGGGTGTAATGAACAGCCTTCAGTGAGTCGCCCTGACCTTGAGCTGAGAGAGAGAGAGAGTGTGAGTGTGTGTGTGTAAGAGAGAGAGAGAGAGAGAGAGAGAGAGAGAATGAAAGGCTCTATTAACACAATCACTTTCCAAGTGGGGGAAGTGAAAGGCTCTATTAATGCAAATCAGAGAGAAAAAGTGAGAAGTACAAAAGGCACCAATCCAGAGAAAGAAAAACAGAAAGCAAGAGAGATGGACAGGGAAAGGGGATCAGAGATGGAAGAGAAAAAAAGAGAGTGCAAGGAAGAGAGAGAGAGGGTAAATGGACTGAAAAGAGAAAGTGTGTGTGAGAGCGCGAGAGAGAGATTGAAGTATCTGCCAGGTGTCAAGTTCTCACTTTTAAACCACGAGTCCCACAGTGCCGTTTATTGCAAATTATGAAGTACACCGAGGTCCAGGAAGACTGTCTCACTCCATTTTTTCTTTCCCTCCCTCTCCCCTCCTTTCCCTGCTTACTCTCTCTCTCCCTCACCTCCTTCGTCTCCTCTTCCATTTCCCCCTTCTTTTCCTCGCAGAGTAAACTCTGAGAAGAGTGGGGGTCCTCCCTGACCTCTTGACCCTGACTCTTCCCTGTGAGCTCTGGCTCTGGTGCAACTCTGGCACACGCTCCATCCCTGGCAGCGCCGGGCATCCCCCTGGCAACGGCCCCGGCAACCGCCCTGGCAACGGCCCCGGCAACCGCCCTGGCAACAGGCCGGACCTGAGCGGCGGGAGTGGGTGTGGGACGAGCGGTGGTAATGAAGGAAGTGTTTTGGGCCAAAACAGGAGGATCACTCAGAACATGGGCAGAGTTTGGAGAAATCTGGGTCTGAATGGCCAGAGACATGAATGAAGACATAAAGTGTATTAAATATTATCTGAAACATTCATACCACGACCAAGAAATGGATTAGTGGTTACAGATAATTAAAAGAATGAATGAATGATTGAAACATTCGTTACATACAGTATACATATATATATATATATATATATATGAATGTGAATTTTTATGGTATATAACATAATTACATTAATAATTTAGTAATTAGGCGGCACGGTGGTGCCTGGAGGTTGTGGGTTCGAGTCCCGCTCCGGGTGACTGTCTGTGAGGAGTGTGGTGTGTTCTCCCTGTGTCTGGGTGGGTTTCCTCCGGGTGACTGTCTGTGAGGAGTGTGGTGTGTTCTCCCTGTGTCTACATGGGTTTCCTCCGGGTGACTGTCTGTGAGGAGTGTGGTGTGTTCTCCCTGTGTCTGTGTGGGTTTTCTCTGGGTGCTCCGGTTTCTTCCCGCAGTCCAAAAACACACGTTGGTAGGTGGATTGGCGACTCAAAAGTGTCCGTAGGTGTGAGTGAATGTATGAGTGTGTGTTGCCCTGTGAAGGACTGGCGCCCCCTCCAGGGTGTATTCCCTCCTTGCGCCCAATGATTCCAGGTAGGCTCTGGACCCACCGCGACCCTGAACTGGATAAGGGTTACAGATAATGAATGGATGAATTTAGTAATTATACATATTCTAGATATGTTTTAATACATATGTGATCACATCCATATAAACTGTCTAAAAATTTGTAGACACCCTTTATAATTGAATTCAGCTTCACCCAGTTATTGACACACACTGTACACTGAACACAGACAGCTTTAATGAACATGAAAAAAACTGTTCCCAGGCCATTGCAATTCCTTACCATTCTGGGCCTGATGACTGCACAGTTAAGAGGGTCGGGGAGGATCTGAGGGCTGCTCTGTGATTGGATGCTCGGAAATCCTAGGTGGCCAGGATGAGGGGCTTGCATGGAGCTTGCAGATGATTGGTTAACGTGTGGTTTTGGGTGGAGTAGAGTCTGAGCTGGCAGCTGGGTCTGGTCTGGAGGGAAAGGCTGGTTCACACATCGCTGAGTCTTCAGCGGGAGGAACTGCACCTTAGAAAAGAAGGAGCAGAATCACGTCACTCTCCATGTTTGTGTTCTGTTATTAATTGCAAAGACAATCAGCATTTTTGAGCATATGTAAAACAACTACACATTTAAGGTGACAAGCAGCTGCAAATTACACTGCTAGACAAATGATTGAATTTCTTTTATTTGACAATATTTCACCATGGGCAGGAGGGTGTCATTGCAGTAGGTAGTGTGGCTGCCACACAGCCCCAGGGTTGTGGGGTCCAGGAACTGACCCTGACTTTTGTATCCTCCACATACATGTGTTGATGGGTTGATTGGTTTATACACAGATTTATCTAATTTTATATGAATGATATGTAATTATTATCTTTATAAACCTTGCACAGGACACATTTTATTTTTCATTATTACTCATGGGGCCATTTATTCAGAAATCTGTAATTATTTAAAACACAATCCAGCAATAACTGTGTATTTGGATTTTCAAAGTCTCAGGCATTGTGTTTGACCCTATAAGACTTTGACCCCCGTCTTTATCTCAACCACTAGAGGGCACTGTAGTCTATAGTGTAGTTCACTTGCTCCTGAGCCACAAAACACACTGACCTCCAAGACCTCTAAAAAGATACACATTAAAGTGCAAGTGAAGGGTTCCTTCTTAAAGTTGGCAGCTGGAGAACCGGGAAAGCTTTAGGATCTCAGCCAATTTTAATGGGTTATGCATTTTCTGAATGTAATAAATTGTAATTTATTAATACACTGAAAAAATGAGTGTGACTCCTGCGCATTGCTATTATAGACATTTTTATTATGTCGAGTTTTTGTTGTGTTTTATCAAATATGTTCAAATCAGCAGAAATATTTGTGAACTTTTGTCCAAACTTTTAACAGGTGACTGGCCTCAGTACCTTCTCCTTTGTGTTTCTGCTGGACACTGGTTGGAGGGATGCTCCTCCAGCGATACACAGGAATGATTGGGGTGGTTTTTTAATGGTGGGCAAGCCCCTGTCTTTCTGTGGAGAGCAGCAGGGTCCCCAGGGGTGTGCTGGGATGAGGCCACAGAGCAGGGGAGCACTGTCCGGCTCCAAGCTGAAGAGCTGCTGACTGAACATATGCTGCTCTGGGGACACCGGGGAGGAGGACAAGAGACAGGGAAAAAAAAGAGGGAAAAAAACAGGAAGTGAACATATTGCTGTGTTTTTGCTGATCTAATGTGACAACTCTACCTCTGTTAGCTCCTCAGGAGAGAGAGAGAGAGAGAGAGAGAGAGACAGAGAGATGAGTGAAAAAGACAAAGACTAACAGTAAAGAAACCAAAAAAATAAATTGTTAATAAAAATAGTAAAACAGAAAAGGAAACAATGAATGTAAAGAAACTAAAAACTTGAGAAAATTGAAAGATAAAAAGAGAATTACAGAGAGTAACAAAATCTCAGTTTTGTATCACACTGTTGAGAATGTTAGCGCTTCAACAGAGGTCACTGTTCTCCGGTGAGTTATAAATATCATCCTCAGAGTTCTCGAGCTCTGTCCCTAAAGGACACTGCCTCGGGTGGACGCACCGGGCAGCAGATGGCCACAACGCTCACAGGAAACACAACAGCGTGTGGATCTGTGCTCTACACACACACACACACACACACACACACACACACACACACACACACACACACACACCTAACTACAGAAGCCCACTCCTCAGGGAAACACACCCTTCACACTAGAGCACTACCACTTGGGGAAAAGATCCAACAGAAATTGTTCAGGCCAAGATTGTAACGCTAATGCTAACTGCATTAGCGACAGTGCTACAACACTAAACAACTCGAGTTACAGATGAGTTTCTTTGGGAATTCAAACAGTGAATAACAACTTACAGACAAGTTACACTTCAGACACAAACAACAGTCATTATTTCCCCTCAAAGACATCTTTCCACATTAAAAGTCGCAGAGCCTCTGAATGTAATCAATGCAGAGAGAACTGTGTTTCCCATTCACAGACATTCCCTTTAAAGCAAGTCTAGGTAAGATTTGTTATTTTTGATCCTGGGCTCCTCTACAGCACAGTCCTGAAACCAAGACTGCCAGTGAGGGAGAAGGGTGTGTGGTTTCCTGTCTGCGTCCAAAAGTTACATAGTGCAGTTTCTGCAGTGCTGTACCTGAAGTAGCAACGACAGAGGGTCTGCTCTGACTGTTACTAGTTAATGACACATTACAACCAATTTAAAGCTGTAGTTTTAAGGTTAAAATACTACCTAGTGTTGCTTTAAGTAGCCTCATAAATGAACATGAAAACATTTAGTGAAATATATACAGGGCTCATAGTGTTTAATGCTTTTAAGAATATAGTCATATTACCTTAGTCACTTCTACTGATGGTGTCAAATGTATGTAAGCTGCATTTGGAATCGCTCCCTAATTTAGAAACAGTGCACTATTATGTCAGCCATTTTGTGAAATCTCAGATGTAGCTGGGTCACTATGGGGCACATTGTAGAAGACACACAATGCACTGCAAATTGTAGCATAGAGAGGCTGCACAATACACAGTGCATCACTAAGATTTACATGAAGAAGTAGTAGAGGTTAATGTAGTGCTGTAAATGATTTTTTGGTCGTTGTTGTAGTAAGATCACTGTGTAGCAAATGCGGAGCAAATGTGGAGAAAAGTGAATGAGTTGAGTGAGAAGAAAAATCTTCTGAATGAGGCTAAGAGGAAACTAAGTAGCAACGATGTGTGAGATAATGAACTAAAATGTACGGTCCTGGTCTCACCTGTGTGGACTCCCAATGGGTCGATCTGTACCTGGAGACGTCTAGAAGAGTCTGCATCGTCCTGTCAAACACAAACACACGTTTTCATACAAATATTTTAGGGCAAAATGTTGGTGGACACTTTCTTAATATATAATATGCACATTTTGATGACCCGGGTGTTCAGCTACACACACATCTCACATAATCTTCATAGTAAAGCATTGTACAGGTGTGTCCATCCTCAGGCTTGTGGTCTGAAGGGATGTAACAACACTGAACATTGTGACTGCACTAGCTCATCAGTATACAAATGTGTGTGTTGCTGCCATTCAATGCTGAGTGATCTATAAAGGAGGGCTTAATTTCTCTGGTTGTCACTCAAGTAGCTGAATATGTTTTTAAATCTTGTGTTTTATGACCGATTTGTGAGCTTAACCTTGCTGAAGGCTGCTGAACTCGGAAGTGTGGCTCACTGGCTGACGTCACAGCGCAATCCCATCAAGGCCCTCACATGAAGAATACGATAACAATCCTCTAATCCTTCCGAGCGAAAAGGAAACCTCTCTAATTTCACCTTTATCCTCTTAAATATCCATCTCGGTTAACAAATTAACCTTTTTTTCACCGCCGCGCTCTTACGCAAATTGGGCTGCTTCCAGCTTCCTACCTGCTGTTAATTACCCCGATGCTATCGCTGCTAATCTACATTCTTGAACAGAATTGATTTCTTTTTTTCTTTCCCCCCCCCTGCCCTCTTCTCACTCCTTGGCTGCGGCGTGAATGAGGCTGTGATCCGAATGGGTCTCGCTTCCAAACAGAAAGTTAATCAGTGGCTCTACGCAGCAGACTGTGGAGGAGAAATAGCAGGCCATTGTGCGCTTAATCAGCTCCGCACTCAAAAGGTCAGTTCCAGCCGCCCAGTAGGATTTAATTAAAAGGAGTGCCACAATGGCCAGGGCCGCTTGTATGAATTTGATAACCATTCGTTTGATAACCCCTCCTCCACCACCCCATCACACGCACACCCCTTCAATGGCTAATCCTGCATTTAGAGGCGATGGAAGTGTGTGTGTGCAAGGGCATGAGTGAGTGTCTGAGCGTACATACACCAGACCCAGAAAAGAAAGCAGGCCCAAAAAAAAGAGAGAGAGAGAGGCAGGAACATCCAGAGAAACTGAAAGGGAGATGGAGTTGAGAGACATTCAGAACAGTATGGAGCTCTCCAGGGCTGGGGCCAGGTGTGGATTGCACTGCATTCAATAACGCAGGCAATTAAGAGAACAATAGGAGGATGTTTCATTAGAGCCGTTGTCTCGTTCTCTCAGAGCAGGGACCAGCCCAGAGACAATGAGGCTGGATACGGAGCCAAAGCCAAAAGGCAAAACCTCGAATGCTAATATCCCCTCGCACTGTACCGAGCACAAGGCTGTCAAACTGTTAACAAAGAAAAGTAAAGTCTGGAACGTGAATGGAGTACCATCCGAATTTACTACATCAATCGCGTTTGTTAGACTCTCAGCACACAACAAGCTTAACATGGAAGGCTGAACGATTTGAGTAAAATATCTCAACCACGAAAAGCTGTAAAAGAACAGGTTTAAAATGGAAACTATTCGCATTTTTACATTTGAACTGGTTTAAAAAACAAAGCAAAAACCTTAGTATAATTTTCAATAATAAAAAGACAATTTAGGTTTTTAAAATTTACAAAACATTTTATAAATGGCTTACAATCTGCTTATTAATTAGGTTGTAAACACATGAAAATCATTAATAATCATTTATAACACCTAGATTAAAACTATAACAGTGACGTGTATTTGCCAAATAGTGAACCTCCATCCTTCTACGTTCTTAAACCTCAGATCTTGCAGAATACTGACCTCACTTTGTCTTCTCCATCGGTCAAAATTAGGCCTGTTAGCTTTAGCTTTAGCATATTTGTTATGAACTTAAACCATTTAACCACAAACTTTATTCAATTAACCGCCAGCAGAATGTCTTTTAAGACACTGATGATAATGTGGCGTACATTATTCACATTCTCAGGTCTGAGCTTAGAGTAAGTTCTCTTCCTTTCACTATTAGACGAACAAATGGTGTTAAAAGTGATTATTAATGACCCTTAAGTGTAGTCTTATTTTAAAGTGGTACTCGTTGTTTAATGTGACCAGGGCTATTTGTTTAATCCAACTTCCAAACTAACAAAATAATAATAATTATAATAAATGATAAATAATCAATATGGAGATACAAGTGTAGTTAATGGTATAAAAAAAGGCATGAAAGGGACAAAGGAAATCTAAACAATATTTCTTGGTCCACGCCTGAATGGTGGTGATGTTTAGAAAAGCGTGAGAAAGCCAATTCTCTCCTTCCACATTCGCTCACCTTCAAGCACTGTGGCTTCAAAGAATTAAAAACCAGTGGGCAAAGCAACCATCCATTGCAAAGAGCCTTTATCTCACACACTGCCTATCAGCACTGTCATTCAGTATCTGTGCAAACAAACAGCAGCCTACAATCACCCCCCCCTCCGCACTCAGAATCCCTGCAACACAATTAATGACGCTAATGACATCTCTTGCTGCAGCGGAGTCGTTCATTCCAATTCAGGAGAATAAAATTGCTGGGTGCAGTTGTAATATCAAGTTCTGCAATGATAGGCAGGATTAATATTTAAACACCTCTCTTTATGGAAGATATTCCATACACACACACACACACACACACACACCCTGCAGATGGGACCCACATGTACGATTAGAGTGTGATTGCATGATAATGGTATGATAATCGCGATTAATCAGATGGCCGCCGGCGGATGGAAGTTTCTGGGGGGCGTTTTTGTCACCTGCATCTTAAACGCCACTGTATTCATCCTGGACGTGCCTCTTGCCTGACTGGCAGAGTGGAGGGTCACATGGTTTGCTTCGTTTACACTGCCCAGCGTGCTTTGGGTCACCTGAAACCCTTTGACGCTGGTGGTTTGGCAGGCTGCTTGGAGAACAGCAGATTGAAGGGCAAAAGGGTGTGTGTGAGACGGAAAGAAAAGGGGGTCAGACCTACCAGACCCATTTTAGATCACACATCCTGTAACTGGACATCGTTAGTGCACTGGATATGAAGATACTTAGGTGTGCAATGTCATTCTGACCACCAAGAATAGCCCTGTTAAAGGAAACCTGACTCAGATCTGTGCACTGTGAAAACACCACTAAACATCGTGGGTCTGAAAGGACGTGGATATGTCCAGAAGCCTTTACTGATGAAAATAAATATAAGAAGCCCTTCCTCCCAACACTGTATATGTCTGAGTTTATTGAGGATCATTAGAAGCAGAATGTACATATACTTCCATCTTCAGAGACTGAATTTTGAAGTCGTGAAAATTAAAAAACGGAAATGGGCGACGGTACAGTGTACAGTAGCAACGTAGCAGCGTCACCATGGTGTCTATCTGGTTGTGTGTGTTGTGGTCTTTACTCAGACTGTCAGACAGGATTGTCATACCGATTTAACTTGGACTTACCACTGTACCACAACTGCAACAGCAAAAAAACGAGTAAAAAATAGGACTGGTACATTTTTTATTTTCAATTTTGGTACAGACATGGCACTGATATTTATGACATTCTTATCGGAGACCACACACACGCAAGTCTACTCCAGATTACTTAAGTGCGCAATGATTTAAACAAGTAGTTTGCTCATTTTTATTTGCTGCACTATAGTTGTAGCTCCATTAGCCTTAGACGATTACTGCAAATTAAAGAATCAAATTCGTCCATTTTGAAAAGCATTTCCTTAGCGATAGCCTCCCTGTGGTGGGTTTCCCTGGTCATAATCAATTCAGCTGGACCATGCATCATTATATTAAGCTGTAAAACTCAAGCACAGTGTCCAGCAGGTGAATGCTGATAATTTATAATCATATTTACAAATGTCTGAGAACAGGAAACAGTCATCCCTTCAACAGGAGAATATTTCATGCCCTACACAGGCCAACATAAAAAAAACATAATCTTGGCCAAAGTGGAAATATTCGTGTTTATTTTTTGCCGGGGTTCATATTGGGGGGGATCTAAACCCATGACTTCACGTCGCACCCACCACTAAGCCCCTCCTGTGCAGAAATGCAATAAGCATAAGTGAATAAAGCTCATATCAAACATTTCCAGTTGTGAGGGGAGTCCTATCAGTGTTTACAGAATTTCAAACACTGTTTAGCCAGGGCACTGATGGTTAATAGCTGTAGAACACACACACACACACGGGTGGATGCACACACACACATACGCACACACAGGGTTAGCAGATGCTACTCACTTGGAGGCTCGAGGGATCCACAGCAGGATTGGCCGGGTTTTGTGCAGACGTCAAGAGCACTGCAAAGAGAGGATAAAAGCCCATTGGAAACGACTCCACACACACGTCATATTAAAACATCACACCATCCTTTTTACATCATTTTAAATTGCCAGTTGCCCTTTACATTGTGTCAACATCTCATGAAGAACGAATCAACAGAACGATTCAAATGAACCTGGAATTAAAATGTGTGACATTTACATAGAGCCCCACTGTCCGTTTACTTTATTTCCAACCGAAATGTCCAAGCTATTCATTTTTTCAAGAGATATCTTTGAAGACATTAAACACAGTCCAGAAACGACATGGACCACTTTCCACTTCAGTCACAAAGGTGGAAACTACTACTAAAGGAAACTGGAGTCCTAACGAACTCTCAAGCCCTGGTAGCACCTCAAAGTGTCTCAGTAGATAAACAGCACTCAAGGCTTTCCTCTTTGAGAGACAGAAAATAAAATCTACAGGTTTGTGTCCATCCGTCCACTGTGAAAGGACAACCCTTGGAGCTGTCAGGAAGCCGTTACTGAGAAAAGGAAATAGACACAAAAGAAGAACGTGTGCAACTCAAACATAGGAGGTGGTGGAGTTGTCAATACAGTGGACTGGCCGCCCCATAGCAGACACCTTGGGATTACTTGAAATTACACAACCGTTGACAGGAAATTAGATAAATTCAGCCTGGCCTTTGACTTTTGAACTATATTTTACATCTTTTGCCCTGTAAAGTATCCTTTATAGTTTGAAACACAGGCAATGTAACTGCTGTCTAAACCGCACATGTTTATTTAGAATTCATTTATATCGACTATGCCCCACTCCCCCACTCACTAGCCCTCTGCTCTCATGAAAGCAATGCCATGCTTTTGAATTAGGGGCTTTTCAGCTGATGCCAGAGGCCATTAAATAAAAGCCTATGAATATAATCATGGGTTAGCCAAGAGGCTCCTATCACACACACACTGGTTCTGTAAAAAATAATTGGTGTCATATATATATATATATATATACATACACACACATACATAGACACACATTCATCGCTCTTGTCCAGTTTACTGCATTGAGGGTCAATAGAAATGTAATGTGGCTGTCAAAACAATGTGTATTTTAATGAAAAGTGATTTTAATCCAAACAGCTCTGTTGGTCCATCCATCCATTAAATATTCTCATAGATAAAGTCAAGCTGGTGCTTTAAGCAGTGGAAAATAAATAAATACAATAAAAATTTAGCGTGTTTACCATATTTGGATTTGGTTATGTTCTGCACGAGTAATATTTTACATAAAGTTCTTTCCATATGCTAAATTCAGTAAATAATCTGAAAAGATTTTTTTTTTATGTGGTCATTATCACAAAGCTGAATGTTGAACAGATGTGTGTTTGTTTAGGACAGGACCTTGTTTTGGGGGACCTCCTGGAGACTGATGAGGCAGAGAGAAAGGGCTTTGTGTTACTCTTCTGCGGGACTCTGGAGTTTCCCAATGTTTCTGGATCTCATCGTCCTGGAGTGTGTGACCATAAGCACCGTAGAGATGTGACTAGATTTAAAAAAAATAAAAGAACAACACATAAAAATCTATATCAATGTATAGTTCAAAAGTTAGCTACCACAAAGCTAATGTTGCTAACACGCATGTCCCCCATAGAATGCCATATGTTGTAATTTGTTGAAAACTTGAACAAATTGTCTGCAAATGACAGCACACAACACTTTATAACAGGAAAGTACACAACGGCATTTTAGAAATACTTACAATCTCTTATTATAACGAAATATAATATAAAAAAAGGCTAGATTATTCTTGTTTCAGCTACTGGAAATAAAACACTGATCTAGAATCAGTTTCAGTTTCAAGTACTCCTCAGCACTGGTATCTGAGGTCATTTAGAGCAGGTCCTGAGTCAGTCGTCTCAGATTGAGACGCTCCAAAATCATGACGACTCAAGCACTGATGAGGGGGAGGGGCCTGTCTCTGAGCATTAGAGCTGTGATCACTCTCAGATTAACCAGGAATTCATATATGAGAGAGAGAGAGAGAGAGAGAGAGAGAGAGAGAGAGACCATCCATTGTGACAGCCTACACTTAAGTACAGTATTGTTTTAAAAAAACAACCCATTTTTATGTTTAGAATTCTTTAAAGAAGTAAATATAGAAAAAGTGGTCTCTAGTCAAGGATAATGATAGTAAACAAGGTAAAAAAACAAGAAAAATAAGTATATATATATATATATAAACCCCACTAAATCTATGCATGATATTTATCCATAAGCACACAGCATAAGGATCAATCTGTTTGCACATGCAGTTTAATGCACCGACCTGTTACAGAGTTCACACACATATGCGAAGTGTTCTTTACCACATGCGATGTTTAATAAAGAGTCAAATATAAGAAATGAGTTCCTGCAAGTTTACTTTATTTTATTTAACTCCTGCTGCGATTTCAGAGCTGCTACCAAAGCCCATCACAAACCCATCTGCTTAGGAATAGAGAGCAATGCGCTAAATCCCAAACTAAACACCCGGCTAATTTCATGTGATTGGCTCAGAATGGCCGAGCGCCAAGTTATTCAGCGTAATCCAAATATCAACAAGGATAAAGGAGGGCACAGAGCGTGGATGGCAAACACTCTCCTGAGCAAACTCACCGTGCTCTTGCAATGACATTACAGGAGGAAAGTAGCTTCTAGAAAAATGAGGGGAAAAAAAAGAACACAGAACACTGGGGATGATGTACACTTTCTGTGTGTGTGTGTTTTTTACAGCATTGTTTTTATTGGAAATAAATCATATAATAATAATATAAACAACAAACAAACAAAGAAATACAGAAATGTATGAAAGGAGGATTTAGCCTTGATTTTGGTTTTAAAAAAATCTTGTTTTTAAATTACGTTGTATTTGAAAATTCTAGAAATATTTGAACAGAATAAATGCATAAAGCTTAACCCTCCATTTTGTGGTTAAATGTAACTTTGAATAAAATGTGGTACAATTAACAGAAAATGTAAATATTTGCAAAAGTTTGTTCAAGTTTTCAACAAATTACAACATATGGCGTTATATGGGGGACATACGTGTTAGCAACATTAGCTTTGTGGTAGCTAACTTTTGAACTATACATTGGTATAGATTTTTATGTGTTGTTCTTTTTATTGAAGAAACTGTCTGTACAACTTTCCTTAAATTTCCTTAAACTACATATTCGAGTTTAAAGGAACAGGTGTAAAATCCAATCTAGGACCATGTATCAGTAAAGAAATGTTTTTGTGAATGCTAAAACTCCTAAAACTTTGCTCTGAAGTTAGCGCTTTGTTGTGGCATTTTACCTGCGTTCCCCTGTGTGTTTTCTCCTTTCCTCTTCCAGGAAGCTTGGATTTATTCACACGGCCCTGTAAAGGCGATCTGTCCCGTTCACAAAGCCCTGTCAATCAAAAACACCATCATACACCCCTGTGTCCACAAATAAACACACCCCTACAAAGCTGAGCATTGTCAGTGGACGGTGGGTCAAGCGTTCTGATGTTAACATCTGCTTTGGAGCCATGAATATTTCATGTTAGCTGCTCAGGACATTTAAATCCCAAATAATCACACGGTGGGCAGGTGGCACAGTGTCCAAAGCCTAATGTTGATGAACAGCGCACAAAGCTTACTGCACACACAGTGACGTTTCAGGCTTTTTCCTTACATAAACGTACACCGCATCATAAACACAGAGCCCGTACACGTTTAGAATCTGTAAACGCCGTTTCTGAGAGCTCAGATATACACATCAACCAACATACAGTACCAAATGATCCATTCGAAGCACCCTCTCTTTAAACTCAATAGGCTGTGAATCAGCAATTATTCTCCTTCACACTAGGTGTCAGTATTAATTTCACCATCAGGCGGAACAGAATGCTTTCAGGTGACATCTCCAATCAGCGCTTTCCCCTGCCGTAGAAACGAGCTGTCACATAAGGTCACGACTTCTGACAAAAGAGAAATTACATTTGTAACTTCAGCTGAAATGTCAATTTAGCTCTGGTCATTAGCTCATTTATTTATTTATTATTTTTTTCATTGTTGCACACGGAAACAAAATGAAACAGTTCAGAAGTAGATTTGAGGTTTTTATCAATGTAAAATATTGCTTTTGCATCATTCGGGTGTTTACAGAAGTCGAATAAACCCAAATAAAGTGCTTGAAATAACAGCAAATCATGATTTTTAAGTTTAATAAATTTAAGAAAAATATTTCTAAAATCAATTTTTGTGCTGTGTTAGCGATTCAAAATATTTGGGAGTTGAATAAACCGAATTAGACTACTCATTTCCTCATGCATTTTTAGTGTATTACGCATAGCTCTGGTGTACTTGTCGACACGTGTTGGGAATGGAATATTACCTGGAGTCTCACTTAAGTTGCCGCTCATTTTGCCACCTGTGTTTGTAACAGCAGCAGTAGCTTTCCTCTCAGCTTTCAAGTGTAAACGGAGGTTTTCTTCACCAGTTTCCTCTGTGGTGGGGTCCTCCTCCTGCTGCCTGATGGTCTCTCTGGGCTGCTTCTAACAGAGATGAAAAAAATAGACTTTATTCCCAAGCCACAGATGCTGTTGTTCAATCACAAACATGGTGTCGTCTATGAAACAGGGCATGGGCTAAATCACATTAGCAAAAACATACAGATAAAGTTTATGGGTTTGTTTGAACTATTATTGATAGTCATCAATATTACTACTTCTAATTAATTATGAAATCAATTATGAATTATTATGTCTGAGTGACATTATTGAACAGCCTCTATAATACCCTTCTAATTATATTAACAATATACAATATGAATATCAGCAATGTGGTAATATTAACTGATGCTTGCAACTGCCGTATTTCTTTGAGATCTGCAAATTTTTCCAGGAATAATAAATAAAATAAACACAAAATATAAAAAGAATGTTCGAAATAATGTTAAAATCAATTATAAATCCTTGAGAGGGTGCTGGAGAAGTGACAACTGTGTAGATCCTCTGAAAACACATCCAGGCCCTCTCTCTCCCTCTTTTCTCTCTCTCTCTATCTCTCACTCTCTTTTGTGTCTCTTCCTCTCTGATACACAATGGCACCCAGAGCCACAGATGGAGCTCTAACTGGCTCGGCAGAGCGCCCACTTCACCACCAGCGTGCAAATCGGAGCGCAGTTCAGACGCCATCTGCAGCGTGTGTGTGTGTGTGTGTGTGTGTGTATGAGAGAGAGAGAGAGAGAGAGAGAGAGAGAGAGAAACAGGCCTCAGCACTGGACAGCCATTCGCTGGCCATTAAATAGAGAGCTCCATCACAGGCAGCAGATGATGATAATTAATAGAGAGATGTTACACCAGGACGAGTTTAGTTTAGCTGAATGATTAGCCTGGCTGGGTCTGCTGTGAGCACACTGACAACTGAGCAAGAATCTTTAATGCAGGATAAAGACTGGATTAGGAGCACCTACCATGTATCTACATTCATTGCCCATTTTATCAGCTCCACTGGCCACACAGGAGCACTTTCTTATCACTATTTCACTCTGCTCTTCAATGGTCAGGACCCCCGCAGGACCCCACAGAGCTGGTATCATTTGGGTTGCGGATCATTCTCAGCGCTGCAGTGACAGTGCTGGCCGTGGTGTGTTATTGTGTGTTGTGCTGGTGTGACTGGATCAGACAAGGCAGTTGCCGCTGGAGTTTTTAAATGCTGTGTCCACTCACTGTCCACTCTGTGAGACACTCCTCCAGTCAGCTCATCAGTCGCTGCACAGCACAGTTTGTGTTGGTCGTCCTCTAGTCCTTGGAACGGTCCACATCCTGAATCATACCTGCTCTGTCAAAGTCCTGTGGGGGTCTTCACTATTGAAGAACATGGTGAAATGTGGATAAGAGATACAGGCAGAGTACAGTATGTAACTGTAGAACTGCTCCTGTGTGGTCAGTGGAGCAGAAAAAATGGACAATGAATGTAGATACAATGTAGGTGTTCCTAATCCAGTGATCATTCGGTGTAGAGCTGTAGATATAGATACATACATTTAAAGTTACAGCATTTGGTAGACGCTCTTATCTCAGCAACCGAAACCAACGTCCTCCGCTGGTGTTCTCCACAAACGAGGAAAAAGCTCATCAGTGTCTGAATCCAATATCTATGTGGCGTGTGACATCTTGATGTAACAAACTGAGGCACTGGATGATGCATGTAAGAATCATTCCACTCTATTAGTCACGCTAAGCGTGTTTCCCTTTCCACTGGAAAGAAAACGCTGTACATCTACATGTCTACAAGGCTTAATCCCGAGTCTTGTGTTTATATGCATCCCCAGCTGGTTAAAGGAATACTCCAGTGTTTTCCGACCTAATCTGTCTGCTGTAACAGTAGCTTCCAGTCGATTAGAACAGAGAATCAGTTCTCAGTGCTCAGAGCAGTATTCAGTCAGTAAGGATTTATAAGAAACGTCTATTTCTGAACAACAGTTTTGTGAATATTTTGGTCCGAGGTATCCATCCATGATCCATATAGTATGATTTATAATATCTAAATATGTTAATATTATCTCAGTGCATATAACTCAGCTACTATTTTAGTTCATAAATGCCTGTATATCAAACGGTTTTATGGGGGTTTTTATAACTGGTGTCTAATGGTCAGTTCTATAAATAGAAATTTAATGCATATTAATTTTAGGCTTGCTGCTTACTGTTAACATCTAAAATGCAATGTAATCACAGTTTACGTAACCCTAGTCCCCATCTCATTTCAGAATGAGACCTGGCATTGTCCGGCTGTAATTCCTGAGAAACTACTTCATCTTGATGGCAGCCTGCGTCTCTCCAAAATATCAATATAGAGCTCTGCATCAATACCTTGACATAGCCCACGTGGCTATGTCCATCATGGTAGTATGACAGATTCTCCAACAGTTAAACCTGGCACAGCAGGTACTCTCTCAGTCACACAGCTCCAGGGATCTGTGGTTGTGGGTTCGACTCCCGCTCCGGGTGACTGTCTGTGAGCAGTGTGGTGTGTTCTCCCTGTGTCTGCGTGGGTTTCCTCCGGGTGACTGTCTGTGAGGAGTGTGGTGTGTTCTCCCTGTGTCTGCGTGGGTTTCCTCCGGGAGCTCCGGTTTCCCCCACAGTCCAAAAACACAGGTTGGTCGGTGGACTGGCGACTCAAAAGTGTCCATAGGTGTGAGTCAGTGAATGAGTGACTGTATGTGTTGCCCTGTAAAAAAACTGGCGCCCCCTTTAGGGTGTGTTCCCGCCTTGCGCCCAGTGATTCCGGGTAGGCTCCGGACCCACCGGAACATTGAACTGGATAAGGGTTACCAACAATGAATGAATGAATGAATTGTTGACAATTCTTTCACAGTTTAGCCTAAAATGATGAACTAAATATTTTTCTTAATAACTATTTTATTTTCACCCACTTATAATGTAATGCCTCATGTGAAGCTTCATGTGTGTAACATGTATTTCTATAAACCTTAAAATCTTATTTTACATCGTCCCAATGTTTTTTGGAGGGTGTTGTATGCACCAGATTAAAAATGTGTTCAAGTTTGTAAAAAGCTGGATTGTGCACATTTGTCCACTATATAAAGTTCAAGAGAATTAACAAATCACAGATTTATGTTTTGACTGCATTATGTTGTAGTGCCCCAGCTTTCCTGGATATGCAGTTTGTATATTTTATTTATTCAATTCCGTATCTGTTTATTTGGTTTCTATTATTACTAAGTAATGATTGATATGATTTTCTGTTCTTTAATTGCAATGATGGTCTGTAAAACCTGACGTGACAGACAGAACCTCCTGGTCTGTGAATGTTATCTAATAAAACAATAAAAACGGAATATCTTTATCTGGGAAACGTCTCTTTCCCAACGTCCTTCAGAAGTGCCACTCCACCTGACCGCGCTAGACCTTATCGTGCTCGTCTGAGGGATAATCTCTTTCTTCAGTTTATCAAGAAGACAGAAAAACAACAGGAAGAAGAGCATCAATTACCGTCGCCATATTTAAGCCCCGCAGATATCTTTTAAAAAGGTCAATAATCTTTTCACCTACACAGGCCGTTATCAGATTTTGGCCCAAACGAGGACAGAAGCTCATGCATTATCCGCGCTGGATAATTGGCAGGGAGTCACAAAGCCCTCAAGGTCAGCACTCAAACGTGCGGCCGAGTCGACAGGGGGGTTTTAGCGCCCACCAAACAAGCTGTCAGCACTAACTTTGTCAGGTCGCGGACAAATAAACTGCCAGGGAGCGATAATAGATCTAATTTCACCTCTCCTTCGCTCCCTGAGCCTTCAGTGCCCCATGGGAACTGATTCCAAAGCTTAGCATCTAACACACACACACACACACACACACACAAACACACAAAAACAATGTTATCTGAGGAGATAGAAAGAGGATTCACTTGAAATTCATCACCTAAAGGTTCATTGATTCGGACGTCCAAAACTTCACCAGTGTCCAGTTCCTCTTCTGCCTGCTGCTCTCCAGTGAATAATCTCAGTTCCTCAGCTACATGTGTAGCTTCATCTTCATCCTTATGTTCCAGATGTGAGCTCACAACACTGTGTAAAAGTTCAAGCATCAAATTATATGAGATGACACAGAAAAGCACACTATACATGTGTTATTTTTTTTTTGTTTTTGCAAAGTGTCACTCTAATACTAAGGTCACCATTCCCAGTGTCCATTGTTGTCCTGAGGGGTATAAAACCTACAGGCACTGGGCTGTGGAGCAGTGGTGCTACATTCTCTGGAGTCGTGGAGCACCCTTCAATAACTTTGGGAAAACTCGGAATGGTGTCTGGCATCCCGAACTTATAAGCTCTTTTGGCATCAAACCCTCACAGTTATGTTCCAACTTCTTCCAGAACGCATTCTCAAAAACAGTAGCTTTGTTTGTAAAATATTTCTCCAGTGTTTGAGTTTGAAATGTACACTAGTGTTTGTTCTAGAGGTCTGTGGCACATCGACCATCAACCTTTCAGCTAACAGCTTCCCTATACTCTCCGCCGTGAGGTGAAGTGGAAAAGTTCACCTTACCTTGTAGTTAGGTCCTCTTCATCACTGCACAAAAGGTCATCATTCAGGTCTTCATCCCAGAAGTCCTGAGAAATACAACAGCTGTTTTTACCCCCCATGAAGTACACACTTTGTGTTTGCAGCAGGTCGGTTTCTGAAGGTGAGTTATTAGAACCAATTAACTGCAGCACGTGCCTCAGTAAAATGTTGCATTGCCCCACTAAAATCACAGCAGAAAAAAGTCTGCAAAAATGTTTTCCTGAACTGCTAAGCAGAACTACAGGACACCGCACACAAATTCACTACAAGTACAACATGTCTTTCAGAGCCAGGATACTTTGTTTTTTTTGTTTTTTTGGTGTACAGTAATAGACATTAGAAAATATTTAAATGTTTAAAAATATTTAAATAATAGCTCATGTCGATATTATAACAGTATTTCTTACTAAAAAATACCTATTACATCACTAAAGCAAACAGTCAGACATTCCCTGATCACAGAAAATAACAGTAAGAGCATGTAACACAATCCTACGTACATTTCTCATGAGCGTGTTCATTTTAAATACTGTCGTTTCTGAATCACTACATTCTAGACAATAACTTATTAAATTAGGAACAACAGAAGGTCAATAATTACAGCTTTATCACATCTTCAGTGCACCCCATGTGTATGCCAAAGCATAAAAAGTGGATGCAGTTTTTGGCAAATGGTGCTACACTGAGATATATAATGGTTCCTGTGTCTAGAGATTCACATAAACCAAATTAATGCAATTAATACATAAATCTTCAGTGTTAATTTGTTCTTTGTTTCTCATCCATGGGAACGCCCACTTTAGCTTTAAATTTATATTGTGATTGCAATAAAAAAAAACACTTTTTATGAAATTCAGAAGATTGTTTTCTCGCCATTTGGTTTGGGCTGGAAACCAGTCTGATGTGTTTATGAAGCTCCAGTGTCTGTAAACGAGTGAAAAGACAGACTGGATTGGTCCGGTATTCATTCTCTCTCACTCAGAAACATCACAGAACCACTGCTGACCAGATGCGGATGGTGGACCATTCTCAGCACAACAGATCACAACGAATCACAACGAATCCACGATCCGGACAGGCCTAACTTGAGTTCTATTTTCTGATGTTTGTGGAACACCTAAGTGCTGCCACATTATATATGTGCTATTTCAATCATAACACCAGCTAGGTGGATGCCCTGGAGTTCCCTGACATAAAATCCTAGCCTTAAAGCCCTGCCACGGTTGCTACCGGTGTTGGTGTTGCCAGCGCTTTCCATCTGTAGCACACACTGCATCTCTGCTGGAAGACATAGTGTATGTCTGTGGATAATATGCCATTACTGGGGAGAGGAGCACAGCAGCTTCCACCACCAAGAAAACCACCTGTCACCTGTCCTGAGGCAGAATATGACACCTTTACCTTCAACCTGGCAACCCGACACAGATACCTGTTACCTTATATTACAACTGCCCTTGTTATACATGTCTCCATGCCTAGCTTACTGTATACCAAGAGCAGGCAATCGGACAGTTGGGATTCTATAAAATCTAATACACGCTGATTAAGCTTAGCTTATTTGATTAATAATGTAAATCATGGGGAAAAATATATATTAATAGTGTGAGTGCATTTCAGGGCGGCACGGTGGTGCAGCAGGTAGTCGCAGTCACACAGCTCCAGGGGCCTGGAGGTTGTGGGTTCGATTCCCGCTCTGGGTGACTGTCTGTGAGGAGTTGGTGTGTTCTCTCTGTGTCTGCGTGGGTTTCCTCTGGGTGCTCCGGTTTCCTCCCACAGTCCAAAAACACACGTTGGTAGGTGGATTGGTGACTCAAAAGTGTCCGTAGATGTGAGTGAGTGTGTGTGTTGCCCTGTGAAGGACTGGCGCCCCCTCCAGGGTGTATTCCTGCCTTGTGCCCAATGATTTCAGGTAGGCTCTGGACCCACCGTGACCCTGAAGTGGATAAGCGCTTACAGATAATGAATGAATGAATGAGTGCATTTCATATATAGTCCTAGTAGGGTAGCACAGGGGTATATCAGGTAATGTCACACTCACACACCAGTAGGCACTTTTACAAAGTCAGTCAACCTACCAATGTGTGTACTGGTCAGTGAAAGGGAACTAGAGCACCTGGAGAAAACCTACACAGACACAGGGAAAACACAGACTCTTTAGATGTGCAGCACAGGGGCATGACAGCTGGTGTGGCTGCCACCCAGCTCCTGGGTTCCTGTGTTAAATCTCAGGCTTGATTAACACTAGCATTAGCATTAAAGAGTCTCTGCGTTCCTTTTCACAGTTTCATAGTGTGACAACCCATGGGGGGTCAACTTATGGTCAGCTCCAAATATCATTCATCTGATAATACATCAAGGAATTGTGTACTCACATTCTGAGATGTTAGAAAGCTGTCTTCAAGGATGCACTCTTCACTATCACTGTTCATAAAAATAATTTAAAGAAAAGAGAAAAAAATAACTCCTGGGAAGCACTGTGGCCTGAACGTAACTCTCTGACATGAAAGATTTTTAAGAAATACATTTTAATCCAAACTTTCTCTCAGCTTTTACACAACATTGCCTTTTCATAATCACATACCTTATTTCCAAAATTAATAAATGGAGTATTAATAGGAACCAATAGTTGTTCTTCTATGGAATATCTTAACTTTAGGCACACTTTTATAAACTGAAAAAAATGACCAAAAACAGGCTCATACTCAAACCAGAGACAACTTCATTTTATGAGCACTAGCTTCAGATGCAAAACAATTATGCTTGTGCAAACTGAAGCTGTCTTTAGGGTCTGACAACAATTAAATTAAACTAACAGAGCTGCTTTTCACATAATTGAACAGGGGTAATCCCATCACAGTAAACAAACAAAACGAACTCAGTCGGGAAAAAGCAGAACAGTGAGTTTAACCCGTAGAGTGTGGATTTACCTGTCCATACTTTTGTCCTGGCTTCGTTTTTCAGCTTAACACACGCCTTATGAGTTATACATCACCTGTCGGGAATAAGAGATATGAATGAAGACTATAAACTTCAGCTGGAACTGTGCAGTTCCACAGGTCATAGTTGGATTCATTTCCACACATTTTAAACCTGGGTCTCCTCGATGAAAATTAAGGTTAGATATACACACACAGTTTAGTCCACGTCCTTGTTTCTACACTCATTGTCCATTCCCTCAGCTCCACTGACCACACAGGAGCATTGTGTTGTTCCACAATTACACCCTGTGGTCCATCTATTACTCTGCTCAGGACACCCACAGGACCACCAAAGAGCAGGTATGATCGGGGTGGTGGATCATTTTTAGCGCTGCAGTGACACTGACACGGCTTTGGCATTTTAGTGTGTGTTGTGCTGGTATGAGTGGATCAGACACAGCAGTTGCTGTTGGAGTTTTTTAACTGAGAACAATCCACCAATCAAAATCATCCTGCCAACAGTGTGCTGTGGGCACTGTCCTGTATCCAATGATGAAGGACTAGAGGACAACCAACACAAACTGTGCCCACTCACGCTCCACTATTAGACACCCCTATTTGTTGGTCCACCTTGTAGATGTAAAGTCAGAGACAACAGCTCATCTGTTCCTGAGCATTTAGTGTTAGTCATTCTCTAGCTCTTCATCAGTGGACACGATGCTGTTGGCTAAAATTTTTCTCAGTGGGTTTTCTCAGTGCAGCTGTGCAACTGAGGTGTTTAAAAACTCCAGCAGCAGTGCTGTGTCTGATCCGCTCTTACCAACACAAGATAATGGACAATCAGTGTACTGAAGTATGTGCTACATTTTTGGCCAATGTGAACAGATAATTGTTTTCATCTTGCAGTTAATCCTGACTATAGTTATCATTGCTAGTTTTATTATATATTTTATATTAACTATGCCTAAGTTTATTTAGTTATAAACACAAGTGAAGAAAATGGGCTTAATCACAAAATATGTATTATTATTATTATTTATATTTTAGTGATTCATGAACATTATTTTCATATTTTACATTCCTCAAATATTCCTACTGCCCTCCAGAAGTTACATAGCGCAGTTTCTGCAGTGTCGAGCCCAGACTAGCAACAACAGAGGCTCTATTACGGGTCAGTGGTGTATCATAATGATTTTGAAGCTGTAATTTTGAGGTAAAAATACCACCTTGTGTTCTTTTAAATAAAACAGTAGGTAGAATTTCGATAGGCGAAACGTCCCATATCAGGAAGTACTTCCAACAGAAGCTGAAAATGTAGCATAAATTCCTGTATGTGTGTAAAAATAATAATTACAGTGATAAAAGTTATATTTTTAAAACACATTAAATACTGTGCTTCTGACTATGAACAAAACCAAAAGTAGCAGATATCGGTGGGTAGAACAACCCGTCAGAACATAGACCTCTTTTAACAAAAAAAATCGTTGAGAAACGCGGCACCAAAACGGGTGCGTTAACGTCTAACTATTAATGACGTGCAATAGTAGGGGGTCGTTTCAGCTTAAAATACAGAGCAGAAATCTTTGGTGATGTCAAATAAACAGACAAGACACGAAGCACAAGATGTAGATGCCAAATAGTGATCAGAACTCATCCACGTGTTTGGCTACAGAAGCCATGAACTAAACCCAGTCCAGAGCACCATGGCTATGTTACTTACAACTAGAAGTAAATAAAGGAGCAAGAGCTCCAGGTCTTCACAAACTGTCACATCAGCAAAACCAAACCGCACATGCACACACCGCTTGAACACTTCTTAAAGAGACAGTACACATTTTTGGACGTTACGCGGACACAGTTCAAAATATAATGGCGTTAATTTTATTTCTTCATTAATGAACATTAACGCATAATTTTGACAACCCATATATTTTTTATCACTCTTTATGTACTTATTTAATATTTATTTATTTATTAATAATATATTATTACTCTGTCAGACACGCAAAAAAGCCATAGAAAAATTAAAAGGTCCTGAAAGCATCAAACCTTTGTTTAAGCAGTTTTAAATCATTAGTGATGTATTTCCAATACTGAAGATCAAAGTATATGATTATAGTAGTTATGTGAGAAGTAACACATTTTAGCCAATAATGGCTAGCGTTAACTTCGGTTAGCATTTTCCTCAGGCATACAGAAATAACATTAGCACGGCCATTTTTTCAGTCATTGAAAATTAGAGGACAAGATATTGTCTTCCTCGAGGAGGGTAAAAAAAGAGGGAAATTAAACGGAAATCGATAGATTAATCCCCATGTCAAATGTGTCCAATTATAAAACGGTTGAGGGACATTCAACTAGACACTTAGCTCGTAAACTGCACACAAACCCTGGGGGCTGTTGGAATACTTTAACCCAGAGTTGAGGATTGTGAAATAATGTCCCCCAGTAAACAAGGAGCGTCCCTGGACGTTCAAAATAGGTCTAAAAGTAGTCTGTCCGTCAAGGACATATTTTAAACGTCAATGGACGTTCAAATTCCATCTTGATAAGTTAGTTAAGTGGTGACCAATCGATAACGTCAGTGGACGTCCAAAACGCGTTTTATACAAGTAATTTATTTCGGGACCAAATAATAACGTCAATGGACGTCCAAAATACGTCTAATAGTCGTCTTTTCAATGTCTGTGTTTGGACGTCTTTTCAACTTTCATTTTCAACCTTAAGAGAACGTTGATTAGACGGCAGTCATTACGTTATTTCAACGTTGAATCAACGGCTAAATGTTTACTGGGCTGCTTCTTTCCTGTTCGACAGGCTGGACTATTGGACAAGCAGGATTCGTCAGTTTAGGTAGATAACATAAGTCTCAAATTAAATGTGCCAAATAGGAAAGTAGTTGAGGGACATATTGTGTAGTCCTCAACATTGGGCTCATGATTCCTGGGTAACTGAGAAATGTGGAACACCTAGAGTCCTATACTCCACAAAGCAGGATTTCCTGGTTTAACCAGATATCTTTAGTTATTTAGCAATTTTACCAGATGCTTTTATACCCACTCACATATATATGCCTTGGACAAATTATATATGTTTTTTTATTTAATATGTATACATTAATTTACAGTCTGAATCGTTATCAATGGATGACTATGCAGAAGCACATAACTGTAGTGTCTGGGAACTCGTCCATCCGGGTATGCGGTGGGCTGCACTGTCGCGATTCTGATTGGTTGTCTATCAACAAAACGTTCTACCATTGGCTGCGGTGGCTGTCCATCAGCGGCCGAATAGGCGGAGCTTCAGGTCGTGGCAGCGCCACAGAGCGGCACGTAAGTGGCCTGCAATATTTCTACAGAGAGAAGTTGTCTTTCTTGTTTGCGAAAAAAAGAGCAGGAACAAAGACGGGACGCTTATGTTCTTGGGTTCTAGCTGTGGTGGTGGCGTTACATTTCAGTCGCTGACGTGTTAGAGCTGAAAAGTTTACCCTGCGTTCACCTGCTGTTGTTTACGTAGCGCCAGGTAAGGCAACAAAAATAACAACAATATTAAAGCTTTAAATGTGTATTACATGGCATTTAAAGGTCTAGAATGGTGTAGAAGGACGTCTTACACGTTTTCGACGATGTGTAATCTGTGTTTGATAGCACAGTTTGATTAAGAGATGAATGAGAAGTTTGCTCATTGATTGTTCTGGTTCTTATATTCACCTGTTCAGGTAAATGCCATTTTTAAATCCTCGCTGTATAACACGCCTTTAAAGTACCACTGACATTGAAGATGATGACAGAAAAAAAGACTATCCCTCTATATATGTCCATTTAATGTTATTAACAATAGCATACTGTCAAACAATGCAGATGTATCAGACACCTATTGTTATTGTTTGTCAACCCTCAAAAAGAGTATCCTAGTGTTAAATATGAATGTACAGGGGGGAAAAAAGTGTTCTGCACCAAGCAATACAGACTGATCCATGTCCCCCAAAACAAGCCACTGCTTTTGAGTTAAATCACCTTACGTGTGTGTCTCTGTAGGTGATGAACAACTGGGGGCGCCAGTTCCTCTAAAACTTTAGTAACTTCTGCCCCTTGGAGAGACCCCTTTGAGAAAATGGATGTGGCTAATCGTTGTAACTAATGGCCAGCTGTGGTAGCCATGATGGAGAACCACGTGTTGTTATCGGCAGTATATTGACTAAGACTGTATCCCAAATGGCTCCATGCTCCCTACATAGTACACTAGATGTCATGTCAGATCAACTGGCTTCTACAGCCAAATAGTACAGTATAATTTGGTAAACAATATTTATGTATAACCTGCTTGCACTGTAGGGTGTCATATGGGATTTAACATTCCGCTTTGGTTCATTACAACCTCAATAGTACACTTCATAAGTACTGAACCTGGTTTCTGCGACTGAAGTGTGCTTTAAATGACCAGTCATCAATGGCCAGTGTTTGGTTGAATTATGATTTCTATTAAACATGCATGCAGTACTTGGCTGTTTGTTATAATACCTTATTTCATGACATATTTAGTGCGCTATGTAGGAAGTATGCAGTCATTTGAGATTCCACATCTAACACCCTCTGAAAAAAAGTCCTGTAAATTAGATATTAAGTAAATACAGACCATGTATAAGATTTTATCTGCTTTACTGTCTTCAACTTATTTTCTACATCAGTGTCTTGCTAAAACACCTGCAGTTATGCTGCTATCTGGAACAGTTAAGATACGGGGCCCATTTCCATTTTGAACACCTTATTTGAATATACATCCAGCAATAAATGAAAATGAAAAGGCTCCAGTTAGCGTTAAGCAAATAACATCATACTTCTCTGGGTTAGCCTCTGTTCATTGTTAGCGTGTTAGCGGTGTTCGATCAGTGCTTTTCTGTAAGACTTTTCATACATTCGGACTTTATGCTCTTTTAAATTTATTATTTTTAAACATAATTTCTGGACAGATTTGTGCATACACTCAGTTAAAAATATCTTACGCGATCAAATGCCTTTGAAGTTTTGTTTGAAAAATGTATTTAACAGACAGCACTGGGTGGATTTTTGAAATGCTTTTATTTTTTGAGAGACATGTCTGATTTAACACAGGGAACAATATATCAACAGCTGTTTAGCCTCATGGGTTTTATCGCTATATAAATATCATGCCTCCTGCTTTTACCTGTTCAGTTTTGACAGTAACATTCTCAAATGGATATGTTTATGAGTAGTAATGAGTGTTTTTTTGGAAATTCTCCATATCATTCTTAGCAAAATTTTGAAATCCCTTCCTGTAACTGGACCTGGTTATGGTGGGAATAAAGCAGAACTTCTGGTTCATTTATAGCGATGTTTGCAGCCTCAATAATCTGATTTTTATTATATTTTTATTATTATTACTTTCTTTTACAGTAGTTTTTGTTCATGTCACAACAACAATATGATTTTCATATATATTTACGGTTAAGACCAATTCATAAAAACAGAAAATGCATTTTTTGAGAATCTTGTGAAGTGCTGACATCTTTAAAGTTGGATCTTTAAAGGATATGGCAAGTTAAGGCATCAGCTAATTTGGTCATTTTACACCTGTATGTTTAATATAATTAAAGTTTCTTTTAAAAGAAAACCTGTTAATTGTATTTCTTTGTATGGCGTACTAAGGCGAAGTTTGTTATCTTTCATTAACCGTTAGCCACATTAGCTTCACTGCTCCTATGCAAAATTAAGAAAAACATTTACTGGACATTAACAATATCTTTCCTCGCAGAAAATGATGGCACCGTGGATTGGCCTTGTTCTTGTGGCAATGGCAGTATTTTCTAAAAGAGCAGAGGGGAAGAGAGACGAGGTGCTGTATTGTTCTGGTGAGTCAAGGCTAAATAGTTCATATGCAAACACATCAGTGATGACGCCTATCACGTTCCTTTGACATTTGATATCAAAATGGCCAAAATGAGAATTCCAAAGTCGTAAACATCAATACATGGTACAGTCTTTAATTCAGGGGTCTTGTGCTTGGGAATCAAACTCACAGACAAGTTGACAGAGTAGGCCAGGCCCCGCATGCTGCCCTCATGCACCAATTTGCCTTAGAGCCTTTGACAGTGGCAGCAGGGTAAATATGTTTGGTGTTGTGTTGTTATCAATTCTAAAGTTGTATGTACAGTATTGAGTATTTCAGTTGAGTAGGAGTGCCATAATTTGAGCTTACACCTTCTTCTCAACTAACAGAAGAAGGCAGAAAAGAAGTCTCGTGGGTAAAAGTACGGACACTTTTGGTCAAATCACATATTGTTTGCACTTTCTGCATCTTAGGATTCAAGATTATTACTTAACACTCCTTAGTTCATAAAATCTTACTTGAAGAAAGTTATATCCAGTTTTGGTGACTGCAGTTCAAAGGTTCTTCTTTTGTGTCTATTTCCTTTTTTCAGTTAGGGCTTAGAGCTTCATGTGCTTTGACACTTGTTGTCAACAATGTTGAGTTGTAGTCTCATGGTACAGGGATGGACACAAACAGCATTGGGTTTGTTCAGGTGGAGCTTGAGTGTCTCCTTACTATCAAACTTCAAACTTCAAATGGATACAGGTGGAAGATCTATCTAATCTAATCTAATCTTATCTATCTCTCTATCTATCTATCTATAATCCCTATTAATATTAATACCTTTTCATATTATATGTCTATAACTTTGATAACCTACATTTAGAAATGAAATCCAGCTCAAGCATGAGTTCTCATTCGGCCATTTTCTTCTTCCAGCACAATAGCGACACCAGTGTGGTTCTGTCCTGTTTCCCCAGTTTTCCACTGGCTGTTAATTCTGTTCCAGAAAGCGACCAATCCCTGCTTCTGTCTGGCACCGGTGTGGCACACTGTGCATCGCAGATTCAATGACATATTAAATACAAACCCGCTGATGGCCAGGTCTCTCTAAGCTGGTTTATTCTCTTGTGCTGGAGGTGCTGAGTTGTGTAGTCCAGTGTGTATCATTTGCAGGTTTGTGTATCACCAGAGACGGACATCCACAAGGACAAGCTTAACCTCCGTTTTACGAAGAACAAGGTTTTGCAACCTCCAAGTTTGGTGGGAGGTGTAATGTCCAGAGTTAGTTTGAATAGGTTTGAATCTTATTTGTGATCAAACGTTTTGGTTTTGCACCAGGGTCGGGATTGCATTCGGTGAATCTGATTGTTTTGATCGAAGTAGTGTTTTGAAAGTGTTTTCTCTTGTTTTGTTGTGGTATTGTGTTTACTGGGAGTGGTCAAGCCACTCCTGTTTCATTGTTGCTTTGTGTGAACTATAATAAAAATAGTTTGCTGTGTGAAACTACAAATAGAGTTGTATACATTTTCTGAAGTTGTTTAAATTCTGCATGTTGTCTGATTTATTGTATGTTTATGGAAATTATCGTACAATTCCAAGGCAGAAAAAAACTGAAATGTATTTACGATAACGTCAAGTCAAATCAAGCAGTACTTTTTTGTCAATTCTGCATTTGTACAGAACATAGAAAGGATTGAAATTACGTTACTCTCCTCTCCAAGTTGCAGTTAACAATAACAAAACAGACTAAATTCAACTAAACTAACTAGGAAATCATAAGTAACACTGCAGTAGTTGTACACCTTGTCAAGAGATGACACAAGTGTCACGTACTTGAAATACAAGTATTTTTGCAACTGTTTTGATGTGGTCCATATTTTTCTTTGTTAAAGCAGTGGATTTAAAGAACTCTTTGTAACACAGAGTTGATGAATGAATATGGTTTTAGTGGCGCTGTAGTTACACAGCTTGGGCATTTCAGTTTTGCATTGGGCTAGATGAGGTTGTGCTAAAGACAGCCAGCAGCAGGCCATGCTTCACGGTGAAAAAGTGGAACAGGGCTAAAGTTGAGCTGAAGTGTTATCAAGGTTTGAACGTATGTAAAAAAACTATTTTACGAATACCACCCAAACTCCACGTTTTTGTTTTGCGATGTTTCATTTAACATACATTCATGAGTTTCATTCAAATATTTAAATTTCTTTGCTGTCATATTTTGTATTATGTTTTTTTGTTTGGGCCAAACTGTTTTCACAGCCTTAGAGAGGAAATGCTGTGGAATATTAAAGGAGTGAAGCTGCGGATGTTTGATTTAATTAAACATCTTTGTTGAAAGTTGGACTTGAGGTTGTGTGAGGCACTGAAATGGGTTTTAAAACTTCGTGACAACTTTGTCTGAATATTTCTGAAAGAAACTACGATCTAATTTTCCTGGTATTTTGAATTTGTCACTTAATCTGAGGCAGATGTTTTTTTTTTACTTGATAAAACTTTTCAAAATGTAGAGCTTTTACATTGGTGTATTCTGATTTCTCCTGTTAACTCCAGTCTGACTGTATCTGCGCGGCTAGTAACACAGTTATTAATGTTATTGAAACATTTAAAAAGATGATTTAAAATTCTGTGCTCATAAACTCCGACAACTCTGCCCCATGCGTAACCTGAATTATTCCTGGATTTAAGAACAATCCCGGCACATTCGGAATCACTCTTGCGTGGGATCTGCACCTTCCCAAGGTGGTTGACCCCTTTTTTTTTTTTTTTTTTTGGAAGTGGTCCTGCAAAGAATGGTGGCATTAAAGCTGCTAGCGGCCACTGTTCTGAGCTGAGATTCGGTGTGGTTTTCTGCGTGGGCGTCAACACTCACTGCTCACTGATTTGGCATGAATCGTGTTTGTTGCTGGGAGAACAAAAGCAATCTGGTTAGATTTACTGTAAGATTAGCAGTATTATGTTTATATTGACTACGCTGATAAACAGCCATAGGGTAATAGCTGGAGCCTGGGTGTATGGACTGTGTATGGATCATGATTTTCATTTTGGCATGGAATGTAATATACAGACCACTTTAAGATCATATCTCTTTACATATCAGTTTTATTTGTACCGTTAGGATTCATGAAATAGCCGTGAGAGGCATACGCAAGGTCCAAATCCATTCATGGTCGTTTTATAAATGAGGCCTTCCATTCTGGATTATCTGTGGATTTTCCATGTCACGCACTCGGAAACAGTTTTGAAACAGAAACAGTCCTGTCGCCACTGATTTAAAAATAGGCTACTAAAGCTCTACCTTTATTTTAAAATAGTAGTTTAAAATGTAGTTTCACGCAAAGTTGATGATAATAACGTGATGTGTTCAGGGCATTTGTAAAAACTTGTAAAGTTTTTCGTTTGAAAAATATAGTGCACTGCATCTCAACATTCAGTTCATTTTAAAGATATTATATTATGATTCTGACCGGCCGAACCAGTTTCTACCTTTTAAATGGACGTTGTTTATTAACATTAGAGCCATTGTAAAAGACGTGATGTGTACTCTCTTATTGGCCAAGCTGGTAAAGTTGTTTATTTGAATGATATCGACTGCTTCTATTAGCATTCAGACTGCTGTTTAAGAGGTAATATGTATATTCTTAATGGTTATGTGGTTAAGCCTCTACCTTTTTAGGTTTATTTGTTTTAGAAACCTCCATTCGACCAATGTGTTTTAGCATGAAGTCAGTTGTAATAGACTTATTTGGTTAAACAGTCAAAGTCGTACCTTATTTTAAAGACGTACATTCAAACAACGTTGACAGTGCACTAGCATTTGGGCCATTGTCTTTGACTCGATTCAAGTTCAAAATAGAGCAAAAATAATTGTACCTAGCCACAGAGCACATTCGCAGTGCAGTTTCCACGTAGGAATATATGATGATTCTGCAGTGGGCTGCAGTTACAAAGCTAGCATCAAACACTAGAGCATTCAAGGAGGTCGAAAGCTCAGATAAAGCCTGCTTTAAGCACCGCCCAAGCCCAGCAGTTTCCATGGAGATGGATCAAGCATGACTAAGCACTAGCAAAACTCAAGCCCAGCATTTCACCAGGAACTAACTTAAATGGATCCGTTTATTGAGATATATTTTTTTGTATACGTACCTTTACTGTACAAACAAAGAGCGCGTTATTTTGTATTTTTTATTATTTAAGTTCTTTAAGCACAGCAGTCATTATTTACACTGTGGAAAATGTTTGCCGAATGGACCAATAGAAGGCTTCAAAATGGCTTGGAATTAAAATGCATCGTCATTTTAACTTCTCTAAAGATATCATTTTGGAGATACATGTTTGTTTGTTTTTCAGACACAAATATATGTACATTTTATCACCTGTGACGCTAAAAAGGTCATTTTTCTTAAATGTCTGAAAATCAACATTAGCTTTAGCACTTTGTCCTGAGCGTTTTTATTTTCCTGACCTTGTGACCTTGCGATTGATTGAGAGGACCTGTTTACCGTGTTCTTTTCAGCCCCCAGACCTGCGCCCGAGTCTCATTAATGAAATGGAAATCTGTGTTGGTCAAAATAGTTCTGAAAACATGAAACATTTCAATCGCAGCGATGCAGTTTAGCAAACTCAGCAACCTCTCTTCCATTAGCTTCTATCAGCCATTATTCAAATTCTGCTTCTTTAGCAGTGGAGAGGAGAGATTGAATAAATCAGAAAATTAGATAATGCACTGTGAAGCAATGAAATGAACTGTAACGATCTCCATCTCCTCCAGCCTGCGTGGCCATCGCAGATGAGCTCCACTACTCCATTAGCCAGATTGATCCCAAGAAGACTGTCAGCGTTGGAGGATTCAGGCTCAATCCTGATGGCTCTCTCACTGAGAAAACTGTAAGTTCCACTGTCACACACCTCTGTAATCTAAGGAACCTTAAGAAGTGAGTTCAGAGAGTTACTTTAGCTTTTTTAATACTTTAGTACTGCTACTAATACGAGGCAAATCGAAACGCTTAGGTTCGGAAACACTTTTTAAAGTTTTAGAGAAGTTGAAAAACACGTGTTTGCAAATGTCTTTTCCGTTTCATCTCTGAGATCAGTTTAATGTGTTAAGGAGTGTGTTCAGAACCTATTCTTTTGGATTTACTACATTTAACAACCTCTTAACACAATTAAAGGTTTTAAAAGAGTTGTATGACTCTGAAATGTGTGTAAAGTGATAACATCGAATCAGTTGATGGCTTCCACATTTGATTTGCAATCGTTGTTAGTGATTTGCGCTAATGTTTTGGGTTAAAGGTAAGTTCATGGTTGGAAGCACATACAAAATGTTGTGAAAACAACATATTTCCTAAAGAAACTTTTTTCTTTATTATTAATAACATTTATTATTAGTTTTACACGAGATTTGTCAGATGTGTAGGTTTACGTTTAAACGTTTAATAGTCAATAAAATGTTTCTCGGACCTGAACCATTCCACATAACGATTTCTAAATGACTTATTAATATCACGTAGCAATTAAATTCATAAAAATTAATAGAATTCCCTTTAAGTAACAACACCCTGTTTGTTTTACCTTGTACTTTGAGAGTGGTTCTGGACGCAGGCCTTGGAGGATTTTAAAAGTCACCTTGAAATCCAGATCCATTTTACTTCATGCGTCTGGTCCCATTAAGCACTTCATTATGTCATCATTTTAAGGACATTTTATTTTCCTTTAAACATTGATCAGTGTCTTAAAATTTATATTTATTCACCTCTTTTTATTGTGCTTTATTACTTTTCACAACAGCATCTCCCAAGCGTGGATTACGTCATTGTAATAAAATAATAAAATAAAAGTAATATTAACCAGTAATATCATGTTTCTTTTCCTCCTCCCACCACCTCCACCTATCACCGAGAGAGAAAACAATCAGGGAGCTCAGCAACCCTCCCTGGTGCTGCATTTCACTCAGGAGCACCGTGTTCTGGGAGGAACGACGTGTTATGATTTCTGATTTACTTTAGTTTGTGTGGAAATAAATGTCAGAGCGCGATTCTTTGTTTTACGACTGATTTGCGGACTTTTTTTCGTGATCAATTCTTTATGATGATGATGATGATGATGATGATAGCTTTTCTTTGTGGCAAGAAAAGGTGACAGGGGCGACTTGGCAAACGTCATGGTTGTGCTGTCAGACAAAAACCTCAGAGTTGTTTCAGGGGAAGGACACATTCATCACTTTCATTGGACGTTAATACAAAGCGATAATATTCCATGCCATTTTTTAACGTTTCAATCTGTCCATTCATCGTATACTTTTCCCACAATGTAAAAGAAGGAGCTTTCAAATTAGGACGAAGTAAGGAGATACAAGGTATTCTTCTGACAGCGGCGTTATGCAGCTTATTGCTTAAAGTACTTTAATGCACTTTATCTTCGGTTCTTTGAACCGAGGAACGGAAAATGCGACGTATTGCATGAAGGTGAACTGTAAATGTGCCCCATTGTGTATCATTCTATTATTGGTTTGTGCTGTGGTCTAGCACTAGCTGCAGTAGATGCGTCATTAACATAGGCCTCGATACTTTGCAGATAGGGTCAACAGATTTTTCTACGCTCTGAAAATGACTTGTTCACCGATAGATCTTTATTTTATTACGATAAACTATTCCAGTCGTCCAGTATTCCTTTGCTATCATGTCTTAAGCTCAGCTGGAATTTGACTGAATGAATGAGAAGGATTTTAGGCCAAACCTCTAAATGACTGAAGAGGAATAATATGCAAAACAAAAGTTCACAAAGGTGCGAATATTTTGAAACTCGCTTTGATCTTTTGCAGTTTTTCACCTCGTAAAAAAACAGAGCCAAATATAAGTTTGGCAGCTTTCAAAATCCGGTGCGTTTTTGTGTTGAAAGCTCTCAGCGGACGTAACAGCTCTCCGTTATTTTTACAGTAATGACTCCCATCAGTGCTGGAGTTCAGAGGTGGTGGTTCATCAACAGGAGAAAAACAGGATGGAATTTGTAGACATTTCTGCAAACTTTGACCCCTTCCAGGGAGGTCATTCACTTTTGACTCGGAAAATGCCACAATTATTTCAGCACGGTTTCATTTACATGTTTGGTGGAAATCGGGGTGTTTGCTCTTTGGTAAAGACTCTAACGTTTTGTTTTTAAGTAAAGCATCATGTGTTTATTCAAACCAGGTTGGGTTTTTTGAACCAGGACCTTGCTCCTGCCTTCGACGATTTATGATGAGATTTTGTTTGATTATATTTTTTTGTGTTATTTAACCAAGGCTCTGCGTTCTGAGCATTTCTCGAGACCCAAATCAAAGTTGAGGACCAGTATATTGTCATTATCAGATCTAACTTTTTGAGGTCAATTTAGGTTTCCCAAACTTTTCGTATTTGGCGAACTTTTGTAATTGTGGTCTTGTTGGCTGTGCACATAAATGTTTAGATTATTTCCCTAAAGGTTTTACTGAAGAACATTTTTTTTTTTTTTTTTTTTTTTTTTTTTTTTTTTTAAACGATGCATTTTTCACGTGTTCTAAATATTTATCGGTGGCTCGTATTTTTTTTAGCACCTTCCCACTTCGTTTTTATTGTCCACATACATTGTTTTTTTAACTATTTGCCTGTTTTTTCCCATTTATTTATTTTATTTTACACTTTTTTTTATTTATCTCCTTCATACTTTTCATCAACTTCAAGATTTATTTACTTTTCTAAATTACCTACGTTTCTGAAGATTCCAGTAGAGTTTCTTTAAAACTCAGAGGCCCAACTAAAGAAGGAAACCTAAGGCCAGATCCCTGAGTGACTCCTCACCCCTGCTCCTCTGCAGATGTTCGAGGCTTTGGAGGACTCGTAATGCTTGCTTGGCCAAAGGGGGCAGTTTTAACTGTTTCCTCCTTAACTGTGGTGTCAGTATTTAAAGGTCAGACCCAATGAACTCAAAGCCCTGACCCCTGCTATCCAGGGAGCGTCATTAGGTGGCTGACTCTCCTATTGATTGGGGGTTAATCTCCTTTTGATTGTACCCTCTGACTAATAACAAGTGTTTACTCTGGCTGAGAAAGCTCTGGCTTTTCGCTGCTGTTTCTGAGAGTCAACCTGGGCTTGTTTACGCTACTGAGGAAGTGAATAGTAGTTTAATAGCTCTGCAGACTGGCCACGGTGGATCTGAGAGTGGGATTTCATGAGTACACCTTTTAAAGCAGCATGAGCTTTAGGTAGAATGCCACCAAATTAGTACAATTTCTACATCTATTCAGCTAAATTTCCATTTCTTTCCAGTGCTGTTGAATGGAACCAGACGTCTCTGTTTTATGTCCCCTCCACATCCACAAATAAACCTGGATGTATCTTCTGAGATTTAAACGGGATGTTGATGCTTATGTTAGAAATTTAAAGTATTCATTATTTTGGACTCATTGGCTCAACAAGGCCTTGCATTTCAGTCTAAAACCCTGTCTCAGACCCATCAGGCAGTGCGTTCATTAGTGTTTAGTGTATAGCTTTACGTTAGAGGCGTTAAACACTTCAGAAACATGGCTCTGAACAACCACAGACCTTCATTTCAGGCCACGTTCAACGACTGATTTTATTATGAACAAATGTTGAAAACTCTACAGACGTTTCTCTTCATTCAGGAGTTTGTTTCAGCGCGGGACGTGATGTTTTTCCAAATACAGCTGTTAAGTTGTAAAGTTTCATTCAGGGAATATGTAGCTGTGAGCTTTTCAGATAAAACGTAGAATCCAGAAACACATAATCAGGTCATGTGTTGTGCTGTGGGCCTGCATCTTTTAAAACAAGTATTAATTACTGTTTCACCACTAGCTCCAGCAACAGTGGCCTTCTACCCGTTTTGTACAGGGCCCCAAGGGTGTTTAACACTGTCTGTAGGTTACACTGGATGCAGGTTAATTATTCCGTATATTAGTTTTATTCGGTTCACACTGGCTGCCTGTTAAACTCTGCACTGAGGTCATGCTTGTGACATTTAAACCAGTCTGTGGCCCTGGGTTATCTCAGTGATCTGTTAAAGCGCTATAGCTTTTCAGCTGAGGCAGGTCCTAGGATCACTTTCAGCTCAGTTGGTGGAAGATGGTGTGGTTCTGTAGCTTCTGAACATTGGAATAAGAGTTATGGAAGTCAAGATGTTGTTTTATTATTATGTGTAAAGTAATTTAGTCATTTCTGTTTTTCTCCTTACATTTGGTGAGCTCATTTTTATTAAGGTCCTATATATTGACTACCTGCGCCTCTAAAGCCTCACTGTTGGTTCCAATGGAGAGTCAGTGGAGGATGGCATCCCTGAGAAGCCTTTTCTCTGCTGGGCTTTCCTGCCCCCCCCCCCCCCCCCCCCACACCCCACACCCCCCCTCCTCCTTTATTCCGGGAGAAATTCTTTATTGACAGCTCCTATTCAAACCCCTCAGACTGTTACGGCTAGGAATTTAATTCCCCATTTTCAGGATTGCATGATAAGCACCAGGCGAGAGGATGCAGCACAGAAGCCGAGCCGTCCTCTCTGACTCAGATACAGAGGCACTTTTTTATTTATTTATATTTATTTATTGTGTGTGTGTGTGTGTGTGTGCACGCAGATTTAACCCCTTCTGCCATTCAGCATGCTCTATCTACTTTAATGAGTTGCATTTCAGGGCATAATTGGCCAAGATTTTGGACTATATTCTATTCTCTTGCTGAAGGCAATTCAAACTCTGACCTTGTATTTCCGGCACGTCTTTTTGATGCCAATAATCTCCACTGGCGTTTTGTTATTTATTTATTTTGTATTTTTTTTATTTTTTTTAATTGCCGTTCTTCATTGCTACTGGAGGCGATGGTCGCTTAATTCTAATTCTCCCTCTTCATTATTTTTTAAGCATCTCAGTACCCCAAAAGTTGATTGTATCCCACCTTATCTTCTTCTCAAGTCTGTCCAACTACTTTTTTTTCTTCTTCTTCTTCTTCTTTTTTAATTAAAAAAACTGTGAGGGATGCGTGGATGGGTTGCTTCTCCGTCCTTCCATGGAAGCTTTTGTCTTATTTGTGACCAGATGGCGGTGAGCCACGGAAGCTTCTTTGTGTCCTGGAGCCTCGGAGGAGGACAAAAAAAGGGAGAGAGGGAGGGTGCAAATAAAAAAAAAAAAAAAAAAAATAAAAAAAAGGGGGGGGGGGGGGAAGTGCCTCCATAATGTAATGAGCGAGACCGGAAGGGTCCATACTGTGTTTGAAAAGGGGCACAGGGGTCAAGGCATATATCCACATCCAACACCAAATCCAGCTCATCTGCAACCTGCTCTTCTCTGCTTCTTCTGCCCCCAGAACCCCAAACAACCCCCCCACCACCCTTTCACTCATCTCAGTGGCATATCTAGGATCTTATGAGCCCCAGCATAAGAAATGAATGCCCCCCTCCATAAGAAAATGACTTAATGAATACAAAATGACAGTGTAATTTGCTGGTTTACTCCCTTCGGTGATGTCTTAGACGAGACCGGCGTCAACCCGAATGTTTACATTAGATTAGTGCAGTGGTTTTATTATAGTGAATAATGAATGTGTTGTCAGATTAATGTGTGTGTTTTTACTGGATAAACTTTGAGCCCTGAGTGAGCAGTTTTGTCAGTTTTTATGGTTTATGAAGAAGTTTTATCTTCTCTGGACAAAAGTCCTGTTTTGTAGCTTTTCTAAATGAAAATAAGTGAAGACTACCACGTGGTGAACACACTTCAGTGTCGTTTAATTCACAATTTCTGTTCAATTGCAGCGTATTGATATTAGTCCATGCTCATTTTATATCATAAGTTTTATCTTTCCTTAAACACGCCAAGATTTATAGGACTTATAGAAGGAGACCAATATAAACCCAATATTTGCACCATGCCCCCCCCCCCCCCCCCCCCCCCCCAGTAGTAACACTGCTGAGTGGTCTGACAGGGGCAAAACGTCCTGCTTTGATCATCGGAGGGTGGAGGAGAGGGAACGGCCTGAAAAGGATGACTCTGCGCTGTTTACCCTGCTTTACCCTGCACTTGGCTGCTGTTGACAACTTCCCCCACCCCACCGCTTATCCCCGCTTTATCCCCCCTCCTTAACCCCTGCCTTTACCCCCCGCCCCGCGTCCCATTCTCTGACGGTCTGCCCCCCTCCCTGTGCCCCTTCCCCTTTCCCCTTCCGGGGGAGGCCACGGGGGCGGGGCAGCGGTGCACCTTGACCTGTCTAGACGCCGCTGCTTGGTTTTGTTCCGTTGCCAAGGCACAGGGACCTGCTTCTCCAACTTTACACTTTAGAGACGCAGGTTAAAAGTCAGCCGTAGTGGCAGTGGGGCTCATTATTGTTTTTTTTGTTTTTTTTGGGCTCCCCCCCACCACCACTCTTCCTTTCAATACAGAACGGAAGGAAAAAGGTCATCAACATGACCTGGATGCCCTCTATTATTATTTTTTGAAGGATATACATATATTTTTTGTTTAAACTGGGGGAATATTTTTTCCCCCCTTTTTGATTAATTCATCTTCAATTCCTCCGTCCTGCCAGGTTCCACTTGCCAGGTCTGAGACTCACCTGTCTGAGCTGCTGGATGGAGTGTGTAACAACATGAGTGACTATGCTCTCTACGAAGAGCCTGACACCAAAGAACAGAGCTACAGGAGATTTGCCCCGAGGAGTGGTGACAGCAGCAATTTCCCTGATTTCAAAAATTTTAAATTTGATGGACCAGAGGGTTCTAACTCCTTGAAATTTGCTGTGAGTATTTTTATAATTATTATTTTGTGTTATTTCCACTTTGCTTTGACCGTGAAAAAGTTTCCAAACTGCACTTGCTGAGGTTTAGGGGGGAAAAAAAACGAAACAAAAATTTACAGACATTTTATAATGAAAGGATAAACATATTTGTTTTGTTTAGTTTTTTCTTTACATGATTTTTTTGTAAAGAGCTGCTTAAGGCAATTTAAGCAGTTGATTTCCAAAACATTTAAGGAACAAACTTGTATTATATACATTTATAATAAAATAAAAATCACTGTAGTCCACGTAGTTACGGTATTGACTCTTAAAGGGGATTAATCCCGTTTGAAATGTGATATATTGTAGTTTTGCATGAGTTTACGATGTTTATGAAGTAAAACTGAGTACAGAATTTTTCTTATTTAAAATTGGATCATGGATCACATTAAGATTGAATATTTATACCTAAAGATAAAATGCTACAGTTTTTATGTGATTTCTAAATGCTCACCTGTATTTGAAATCCATTTCCACCAATCCTAGTTCTACATTTTAGTACATAGTTCTTGTGACCAGTGATTATCATGCAGTATAAGTGTATTTGTGAAAAATCAGACATCTCTATAGAGCGTATAGCAATATTCCTTAGTTTTTGTAAATACTCGGACTGATAGAAATGACTTTTCATGCCTCTGCCACATGAGCTTCCCAAGATGGCAGCCAACCTGCCAGTGTTGCAGGGCTAAAGATGGCTGCCAGCTCATACTTAGGACATACCATTTTGCTTTGAACCCAACCCTTGTCTCTCTCTCTCTCTCTCTCTCTTTCTCTCTCTCTGTCAGTGTGAAACGATTGTGGAGGAGTTGGAGGATGATATCATCTCCTTGTTCTCTCGTGAAGAGGAGCATGTGTCCCAGAAGCTGTGCAGTGAAGTATCAGGTAGGGACTAAAACTGCTGGCCTGCCCTTGTGTTTAAGCCTGTATTCCCTCAGATGGAGCTTAGAGAATGTGTGCACCAATGTAAATAGGATTCTGGTTTGGTTTTGTTCTGGTTCGTTATCTGTAGAAGTCTGTTAGGTTTCATGGATCATAAAACTATTAGTTTTCTGGGTATATCAGGAATATTGTCAGTATTATAGCAGTGGCATGTGTCATAACAATGATCAATTAGTTTTTAAAATGCGTAAATTATTGTATAATATTTTATGACACTATAAAAAAAATATATAAATAGATACCATATAATAATTATGTCGTTAGATTAAAATGTATAGTTGTAGTAGTAGTCCAGAAAGAGAATAGAGAAACTATTTAAACTGCATAGTAACAGGCAGCTGATTGGGTGGCAGCCTGTTATGCCATTCTTTATATATGTATAATTTTTTTATTTATTTAAATTCCCACTATCCACTCATATCTTCCTCTGTCACACATTTTTTAAAGTAATGCTGAAATGTAAATTTTTCTCCTATAAAATAGTCCTGATGTTTTTTTGTATTATTATTATAAATAAAACGTGATTTGTTTATTATTATTATTTTTAATGTATTTATTTATTTTTGTAATAAATTGATGAGGTCATTTTGGACAGTGTAGCCCTGAAGAAAGAAGGCAAAGAAATGATGAAAATGTGTCCAATAAATGTAGAAAATACACTTGAAGTATTTATTTATTTATACAAATGTTTTAATTTTTTCATACAGCTACAGACAGAAAACACAAAGAAAAATGTTTTTTATTTATTTATTTTCCGCCCATAGAAAGAAGTTAATAATTCTTTTGGAAGAAAGAAAAATATATGCCATTTCTGGGCACTCAATTCAATTTTTTTTTTTTTTTTCATAATTCAGCATTTTATAAAATAATCACAGATGCTATCTCTTGCACAGGCTACGTTTCTGATGTTTAGAGATAAAGTAAACAACAATTGTGCATTAGAATGTACAGAAAAACACTTCAAAATAATTTTCATTTAGAACGTTCTTTGAGTAGGAGTGGCTAAATTTTTGGACATGACTCTGTATGGTGAAATTGTTTTAATGTATAAAGATATTGTATTTTTGCCAAGTCACTATGGTGTTATTTATGGAATATTGTGTAGTATTGTGTGTCAAATCATGCTAAATGACGTTTTTCATGTGCTGTTTGTTTACTTTAGCAACTGCGTTAGCCCTGTTGTGCTGTATTACTGAATCGTATTTGCACTGAGGTTATTCTATTCTATTCATACAACTCCAAGCTGAGACGAAAATCTGGATCTGTGTATCCACTGTATGAGCCCCCACTCCCTATAGCCGCCATTTTGTTTTAACCCTGAGACGGCTATGCTGGGGCTTGGCATTTACAGACTGACACAGTCAGACTAACACAGCTCAGAGAGGATGAGGGTTGTACGAGCTTAGCGTGTCTAGAAGACCTCACAGAAGTGAGGAAATTCTGATTGATTTGTTTGATGAATAAAGCATAGATTGTACTCATTGGTATTTGTCGCTATATAAATATATATATATATATGTGTTATATCAGATATGGTCTCTTTACAGATGGGGCAAAGACATTGTGCTTCAATTTAAGTTAAAGGGAGAAGATTTTATTCTTTATTTTGGCCAATACAGTTTGTCCATATGTTGTGAAATCTATTTTTTTTTTTCTTTTCCCAAATTATGTTAATATTTTGAGGATACAGGGTTTTGTTCCCATTGCAGATTCATGGGTCACTTCTTGTTCTTCTATCAGTCATTTTCACTGACCAAAAAACCCTACCCCCAAAAAATTATATCACCATTATTTTGTAATATATATTTACATGAATGTACATCTTTTGAGTGCAGTATCTTTCATGTACACTTTATGATGTGGAATAAAGTTATAGATATAAACATTTTTTTATGTGTTTTATCCTCAGATCACTGTAAAAGCAGTGTATTTAAGCATGGAGAGCTGTAGTCTGCTGGACAACGCCAGAAGAATATGAACCGTAACCATGGACCAATCAAAGACAAGAGTTTAAATCATGAAATAGCAAATGTTTTATAAGAATACACCATTTTCAGGTGTAATATTTTGATAATTGATAATAAAGGGTTTTTAAATGAAAAATGTATTTTTCTTGCTTATTTTAACCCTCCGTTCTATATTCAAGAAATGATAAATTAAAAAGTATTGGTGATTGATTGATGGTTATAGATAAATTAATGCTTAATTTAGATTTATGTTTAGTGCTCTTTCTATTACACTTTGAGCTGTTTGAAATTTCCATAAAAGTCGTTTATAACAACGAAGTACTTTGCTTTAGCTGTTTGTAAATAAAGCTGCGATCTGAGATCCTTTCTTGGACATTAAAGGACGTATTGGATGGTTTAGTTTCTCTGTTGTTCAACGTTTGCTGCATTTTTAGTTGTTTATTGTTATTTCAGGGGGCTTTTAACTTGGGATACGGTGAAATCCAGGGTAATATTTGACATTTTTTGTTTATGAGTCATGGTATTGATGGGAACCCGAGGTCAGAACGACTGCACCATGACTATAGCCACTTTATTTACTATACAAAATATTCAATAATAATTTAGCATTTATTCTTACCATCTCCTGCACATTTAATAGGGATTAGCTTTAAAATTTACAGCTCTTCCTGTGTATAATTTTGCCACAAATGTAGAAACGAGTCAGTAATTTAAGAGCCATTTTGCGTCCAGTCTCATTTACTTTGTTTTCACCTGAAATATGTAGCTATGCACATAAACAAACATGTGGAACTGCACATCTGCAGTATTTACCTTTCCAATTTGGGGGTGGTGCAAATGGGGAAAATGGAAAAAAACCAAAAAACATTCATGTAATCCCCATTTTTAATTGAATTTTTGGCAGGTTTTTAAACATAAGCTCAGTCTTAGGTGGAGAAGTACATCTAATAGCGGGTTCTTCACCTAGAGAGTGCATGTTTATAATCTACCAGAGGGACGTTTGGAATACAGCCTTGTGTGAATAAGCCAAGTTTAGTGCACTATATAGGGTAGGGAGCTGGTGGAGATTCTTGTTTAACGCCCTTTCTCTCGGCTTAGCGTGCTCTAAGGCGCCTGCGTCCCACTGCGGGGGTCCACATCCCGTCTTGCAGCAGATTGGGGGGGTAGGTGGGGGGTGAGAGGGCGGAGTTCAGCCCTCTGTACGGAAATCCTCCTGTGGAAGGTTCCTGTAGGCAAACCTCAAGTTTTGGGTGGAAATCTTTATATTATGTAGCGGTTCTCTGTACTCTTAAGTTTAATCTGCAACATGCATTTGTTCTTGCTTTTTAAGAACTACCAAACTGCTGTTTTTATATTGCAAATATTGTATGTTTTAAAGCTGCACAGAGCCTACACGCTCCCCAGCATTAGGATTGTCCCAGAGTGGAACTGCATTCTCTGGAACGTTGGAGCACCATCCAGTACATTTGGGATGGTTTGGAGTGGGGCAATGGGATTCAGAGCTATTTATCCAACATCACAACCTGACTTTACTAATGCTCCTGTGGCTGAAAGAAGTAACATCTTTATGGAAGTAATCCAAGATCTAGTCTAAAGCATTCCCAGAATAGCGGAATCTGGGGTGATGCCATAACACACCCACCCATATTTAAAAAAAAATACTTAAAAATAAAGCAGCCAGAAAAGATTCTCTCCTTTGGCGATGCCATGGCGACTTGGCTGTGTGATGTTGCCTGGTTACGGTTTCCAGACTCATCACAGCCGGGGTGGGGTGTGGGGGGGGTGCTGACATCAGCCTATTACATCACTACAGATTTTTGGTGTACACCCTTTGCATGGGATGCTGAGATGCCACTGTGTCCAATGTTTACGCTGAAGTGAAGTGGCTCACGCCACTCTTTCCCCTCCGATAACGAAAGGGTGGTTCTTACTGCCTCTGATCCAAATGATTTGGACGCTGAGCTGCTGAAAGGCACCTGAGCGCTGTAATACTGGGGCTGGATTGGACGTCTGTTGCTCTGCTTGTTTAAGTAACGCACCATTTGCTTTTGCCGGGTGATCGAACATGACCTTGGTTATTAATTTTCATGCAAATTATATAGCTTTCCTTTTTTTTCCTTTTTCTTTTCCCCCCTTCAATTTGTCATTATCAGCATACACTTTGCAAACTGCTTGTAAATATGCTGGAGCTTGTTACACAGATGTGCTCTTAAAGAAATAATAATGGTTCCACTGGACATTTTTATACAATCTATGCAATTTACAGAAGTTCTTTATAAGCTTTGTGGGTTCTGTAAGATTTTTTATTTAAACATATGTCAGAATGTATATTTTAATGATGGAAAATTCTTAATGGAGCCCAAAAAAGGTTCTGCAATGGTTCCATTAATGTTCCAAAAACGGTCCTTGTACAGATCTGTGGGGGAACAAAATAAAAACATTAATTTGCACAGAAGGATTACCTTTATACTGTTTTCTATGGCAGAAACCTGCAGTTCCGTTTGGCACTTGTGTGTTGTGCTCTATGGGCAGCATGCTGGCACTGCAGGAAGGGTGGCTGCGACATACACTCTTAAAAATAAAGATGCTGCAAATGGTTCTTTGAGCGATGCCACACTTTTGGTTTCATAAAGAAGCATTTTTTGTTTGAGAAATGTGTGCATGAAAAACCTTTTAAAGGGTTAAAAATCCATCACTTTACCAATTTAAACATATCAGCAGAAATGCTTCTTTATGGAACCAATAGTTGTTCTTCTGTAGCATCACTCAAAGAACCTTTGGTGGTTCCCGGGCTGGATCCTGGCCTCGGATCACTGTCTGTGAACAGTTTGGTGTGTTCTCCCTCTGTCCAAAACGCTGTGAGTGACTCGACCAGTGTGTGATGACGTTTGATGGATTTGCTCCTGGTCCACGATGTGTTTACTTCAGTGACTCGGAGTAAACGCCAGACCCAACCCTGATCAGAATGAAGTAGTTACATGAATGAATGAATGTCAAGTCTTTGTGTCAAAAGTGATCCAGGAAACACTTGATTCTTTGTAAAGCTTTTCCATGTCCCTCTAATACAATGACACTTTACAGTAAGTCATTGTTCATAAGTCATTGTTCAAAACGTCCTCAAATTCAAACAAGTGTCAGAATCCAAAGTGCTGCACTGTGAGAAAAACTGTCACTATTCATTCATTCATTCATTCATTATCTGTAACCCTTATCCAGTTCATGGTCGCGGTTGGTCCAGAACCTACCTGGAATCATTGGGCGCAAGGCAGGAATACACCCTGGAGGGGGCGCCAGTCCTTCACAGGGCAACACACACACTCACTCACACACTTACACGTACGGACACTTTTGTCCGTTTTTGGACCGTGGGAAACCGGAGCACCCGGAGGAAACCCACTATGACGCAGGGAGAACACACCACACTCCTCATTGACAGTCACCCGGAGGAAACCCACGCAGACACAGAGAGAACACACCACACTCCTCACAGACAGTCACCCGGAGGAAACCCACTTTGACACAGGGAGAACACACCACACTCCTCACAGACAGTCACCCGGAGGAAACCCACGCAGACACAGGGAGAACACACCACACTCCTCACAGACAGTCACCCGGAGGAAACCCACTTTGACACAGAGAGAACACACCACACTCCTCACAGACAGTCACCCGGAGGAAACCCACGCAGACACAGGGAGAACACACCACACTCCTCACAGACAGTCACCCGGAGGAAACCCACTTTGACACAGGGAGAACACACCACACTCCTCAGACAGTCACCCAGAGGAAACCCACGCAGACTCAGGGAGAACACACCACACTCCTCACTGACAGTCACCCGGAGGAAACTCACTTTGACACAGGGAGAACACACCACACTCCTCACAGACAGTCACCCAGAGGAAACCAACACAGACACAGGGAGAACACACCACACTCCTCACAGACAGTCACCCGGAGGAAACCCACTTTGACACAGGGAGAACACACCACACTCCTCACAGACAGTCACTCAGAGGAAACCCACGCAGACACAGAGAGAACACACCACACTCCTCACAGACAGTCACCCAGAGGAAACCCACGCAGACACAGGGAGAACACACCAAACTCCTCACAGACAGTCACCCAGAGGAAACCCACGCAGACACAGGGAGAACACACCACACTCCTCACAGACAGTCACCCGGAGGAAACCCACGCAGACACAGGGAGAACACACCACACTCCTCACAGAGAGTCACCCAGAGGAAACCCACGCAGACACAGAGAGAACACACCACACTCCTCACAGACAGTCACCCAGAGGAAACCCACTTTGACACAGAGAGAACACACCACACTCCTCACAGACAGTCACCCGGAGGAAACCCACTTTGACACAGAGAGAACACACCACACTCTTCACAGACAGTCACCCAGAGGAAACCCACTTTGACACAGAGAGAACACACCACACTCCTCACAGACAGTCACCCGGAGGAAACCCACTTTGACAGAGGGAGAACACACCCCACTCCTCACAGTCACCCGAAGGAAACCCACGCAGACACAGGGAGAACACACCACACTTCTCACAGACAGTCACCCGGAGGAAACCCACGCAGACACAGGGAGAACACACCACACTCCTAACAGACAGTCACCCGGAGGAAACCCACGCAGACACAGAGAGAACACACCACACTCCTCACAGACAGTCACCCGGAGGAAACCCACGCGGACACAGGGAGAACACACCAAACTCCTCACAGTCACCCTGAGGAAACCCACTTTGACACAGAGAGAACACACCACACTCCTCACAGACAGTCACCCGGAGGAAACCCACGCAGACACAGGGAGAACACACCACACTCCTCACAGACAGTCACCCGGAGGAAACCTACTTTGACACAGAGAGAACACACCACACTCCTCACAGACAGTCACCCAGAGGAAACCCACTTTGACACAGGGAGAACACACCACACTCCTCACAGACAGTCACCCGGAGGAAACCCACTTTGACACAGGGAGAACACACCACACTCCTCACAGACAGTCACTCAGAGGAAACCCACGCAGACACAGAGAGAACACACTACACTCCTCACAGACAGTCACCCAGAGGAAACCCACGCAGACACAGGGAGAACACACCACACTCCTCACAGACAGTCACCCGGAGGAAACCCACGCAGACACAGGGAGAACACACCACACTCCTCACAGAGAGTCACCCGGAGGAAACCCACGCATTCACAGGGAGAACACACCACACTCCTCACAGAGAGTCACCCGGAGTGGGACTCGAACCCACAACCTCCAGGTCCCTGGAGCCCATTTCATCTCTAGGACGCATATTATGTTCTTTTATTTTACAGAGTTCTATAATAAAATCTTACACCTCTCATTCTAGAGAAGAGAATGTAATGGACCTTTAGGGAACACAACTGGACTTTAACACCAGTGATGTATCTTCAAACATAGTTTTATGTACTGTTTGACACTCAGACGGGTGTCATGTAGCCTCATGAACCCTGATATAAAATAAGCAGTTACTCAACACTCTTCTGATGCTTTTTTTTATGAGAACGTTGGCCTGGTTGACATTTGTAGAGTTACAGAGCTCTGGCTGTGTTTTTTTGACATTCTTGAAAGTGAAAGTGTATTTTCCTTTGTAGAATAACGGTGCTCTGTGTTTGTATTTACTGGAAGGAGAAAGTAAGCCAGGGAGGAACATCACAAGACCAGTAATGTGAGTCCAGATGTCACAGAGTGGTCAGCGTCCCCAAACCTTATCGCCCTCGCACGGCCACAAAAGTGTGTAATTAACTTAAAGCCTTTTTTTCCTCTCCTCTCACTTCTTTTCATCTTCCAGGAAGCTGGCCTGGTTTGTGTTGTCCAATGTAAGGCTGGCTTGCGGCCTTAGAAAGTAGCTTTTCCCCTTTGTGCTCGGCCATTTCTGCACCCCCCCCTCCCCCCCAACCCGACTTAAGCCTAAATACATGACAGATCAAGGGTTACCAAGGTGCTGTTGGCAAGGGCTCAAAGTGACCAGACAAACCCGAGCCTCATTTCCTATGCGTGCTAAACTCTTAAAAAATAAACGCTGCGGAATGGACTCTCTGGAGCGCCCTGAACTGTTCAGTGAACGGTTCTTTTGAGCTGTTTTTCTCAAACGGGGTGTGTGTGTTAAAAAGTCTTACACCAATTAAAGGTTTGTCTTAGTATTGTACAGAGAAGCCAAGATCAGTTTAAGATTAAGAGGCATTTTTGAGCTTTAACTTCAAGGATAACACTCTTTTTGCTTCTTCAAAGATCAGTCGTAGAAGTTGGTTGCCTTTTTCGGCTTTGTCTGAGAAAAAGAACACCATCCGCCTCATTCTTTCATCTCCAAAGGTTCTTCTTTTGTGTCTATTTCTTCTTCACTGTAAGGGCATCTTGATAGCGCCACATCCTTTCAGACCCACGACATGGAACCAATCAGCTGTGGGCTGGTTCAGATCTGAAGTGAAAGTGGAAGTGCTTTTCACCGTTGTTAGGGGTCCCATGTATTGACTAAGCATTTTATAAATTATATATATATGTTATTCAATGGAACCCTGCAGGTTATGCTTGGCTTCACCAAACGTTCCTTTAAGGAACCAAATACTGAAAGGTTCTTTAAGAAATGAACAGTGTTTCTCCATTGACCCCACCCCCCTTTCCTTGTTTGAGAATTGACATTAAAACTTATGAATCATTCACAGGTTTCTTGAGAATGATTGGCTAGGAGCTTGGGTGAAGGTCCTCTTTGACCCCCTCAGAGAGGTCTGCTGCTGTACTCCGACCTCACCACACACTGGCTGATGATGCATTTTGTAAAATTGCCTGAAGTCTAAAGCAGGAAAAAGGCAGGAAGATCCCACTTTCTTTCACAAATATGAGCTGGAGAGTGGACTTGCTAAGTTCAGCAGTGAGCTCCAGCATTAACTTGTATTCTAACAAGATTAAAATATATTTGTCCTGGAGATTAGCATACTTAAGTCCTCCTTTTGGCCTTCTCGGCGCTAGTGAACGGGCTTTGATCTGTGTTGTGTGGCGAGGGCCCGGCTACTGCCTGGCCATCGGAGAAGTGAGTGTGAAATTAGCCTGATGTCATCCCCATTCTTCACCTTCGCCCATCTTTCACCGACCTTAATTATATTTCCGCCACAAAGCCCCGGCGCTTCATTGCATATTCAAATCGGGACTAGGAAGCGTTTTTTGGGGAAAACTATAGATAAATAACTCAGTGGGGGAGGGGTCAGGACGGGGGCCCTTTTGTATGAGGGGGCCAACAGGAGACGTCAATACTTTTCTGATATGTATTTTCTTTTGGAGTGTGACTGGCCTTTGCCTCCACCATTCGTTGGAGTTCAGCTTGGGGCATGGGTCTCGGTGTGACAAGGCGGCTGCGTCTCTAGAAGGAAGGAAGGTAGGACCCATTGGGTGTGAGGGTGAGGGTGAGGGAGAGGGGCTTTTTAATAACAAAAGGCAGATGTTTTTTTTGTTCGGAGCGGGGGCAGCCTCGTCACAATCGACCTGCGTGAAAACTTTGAGGCTAAGAGTCTAAGAGTGAGGTTTGGGAGACGGATGGCTCATTCAGACCAACGGCCCCTTGCAGGTTATGGGCTCAGACCGGGGCCCATACTAATGCTATTTTCATAGCTGGAGAATGTAAAGCTGAATGGATTTCCACTGCAGTGATTTCCAATAGGGTTTTTTTGTTTTTGTTTTGTTTCGAGGCAAAGAACACAGTCTATTTTACTGTATTCCACTGTTTTTGTACCACGTTAAACTGTAATTCCTGAGGTACAAATGCTGTCACTGTGTTGTCAGTGTAATGTATTCAGTGCCTTAAGTTTTGGAATATAATTTCACCATATTTCTGGTCGGTGTGGAGTTTTGTTTTCTTCTTTTTTACATTAAGAAGTTTAGTCAAAAAAAAGCACAAAATGGTGAATATAGTGAAACTTTTAAAATGTACTTAATAATTAATGGTACACAACCAAACTTTAACGAAAGTATTGCTGTTTGCTGTTGCTGCACTATGTGGAGCTCTAGAATATCGTGTGTTTTAGAGTAAAGTTTAACAAACTTCAAAAGCAGATGTAACTCTAAAACATTTCACAGTTCTTTAATGAACTATGGGTGTGTTTTTTTTTGGAAATTCTGTTCAGTTTTGCGCAAATCTTTGTGCCTTTTACTTCCACTTGACTCACTCTTTCATCAAATGAACACCGTTCGTACACTGACATGGACATCATTGAAACCTATGACTGGTGTTTACTGAGTAATAACAAGCCTGGAGATTAATAGCTGTGTAATAAGCCTGCAGTTAAAAGTATGAGGGATAAAGTTATGATGCTTTTGACTTTGACACTCAGCATAAAGTTTTGTGACTTATTTCATGACGGATTACACCACCAGCTTTAAAAAAAACATTGAACTAAATATGAGCTTAAATTTCACCGTTTCTTAGCTGAGTTTCTTAGGTGTGTCTCCCTTTTGCTTTAATCAAATCTACCTGAGGCTCATCTAAGTCAGAGGTCTGAGTTCCTGCTGTTGACCTTTACCGAGCTTCTCCTGGCCACTTCTCTGGCCTTATCTCTGTTTCCTGGAGCCGGGCAGGTCGCCGGACGCTGGATGCTGGGCGTTACGTCCTCACACTAGCCCTGTCCGAATAGAAATGCAGATGAGCTCTCTGCGGCATTGAGGAGCTCAGGTCAATGCTGGGAATGGTTTCTCAGAGATGGGCCGCTGCTTCCCTTTTGTATTGCGCCCTATTCACTCCTGCGACTTTCTCCACTCCAGCCTTTCCTTCAAATAATGTAACTGTTTGCTGCAAAGTCTGCAACCGGTGATTAGTTTCTGTTACAAAGGCCCTAGAACATGGTGAATGTTTGTCTTCTTTTCTGGGGGAAGAGTCTCAGACCTGGTAAACTGCTGTTGAAGGCCTTTGACTGAACTTTTGCACATAGTAGATTTAGGTCCAATAAAGGAACGTATAAAATTATAAATTATTTCATACCTTCAGTCAGGAGTCTGGTAGTGGTCAGTTGTAACAAAGCAACACATTCACAATAAAGAATCTGGTACAAACTGAAGAGTCTCAGCTGACGCCATGAAGAGGCAAAGAGAGAAATGTTACGATGATTTCTTTAGAACTTTTTTAATGTGATCACACTATGACAGTCAATAAGTTTATGTCCAACAAAGTGTCAAATGATGAGGCAGATTTGGAGCATCTCAAATGTTTGAAACTATTGGAAATTTGGGTTTGATTACCCCTTGTAATCAAGTCCATAAATCAAAGACGATTGTTGAAGTTTGAAAACGTGACACGAAGAAAAGTTATGAAAAATAAACGTAGGAACAAATCGTAAAAATATGATCACTTTTCAGATTGTTACACGGTTCTTACATTGACCTGTCTTTGAAGTCTTTTTACGATCGTTGGGAGTCTGTTCTCTTTTATAGAAGCTTGTGTTCTAATGTGATTAAAGCAGAAGTAGAACAGAACAGTTCAGAAATCGAATTCTTCGTAATGCTGACTAACATTACTGTAATTAGAAAGTTCTATTCTAGTTGTAAAGGAATTGCAAAGTAGATGCATGAGGCATTTGGCGTCCGTGAGCCTGGGGAATGTTTGAAGAGCAAGAAAACTGTTGCTGTAATAAACTGTAGCCTGGAAATGGTAGTAAACGTTGGATATGGAGAGAAAAACTGACTAAGAATTGTAAAACCAAAGTGTAGTTTTACAACCAGAGCTTAGAGGTTATATCTTGTGATCATGTCATAATGTAAGTCCCTGTTTTAATCAATAATCATACTTTAAAATAACGAAATCTGTCCAAGGAAATCCAGCCGATCTTCCTTCTGCCTTTGAACCTGTAAACTCTTTGCCAAATGTGAAAAGGTCATGAACAATGACCCAATAGAACTGCTCCTAACGACCAGTGATTAAAATCTCGTTTCATTAACTTACACCAAACCTTAAGAAGGTGTTTGCCTTCTCCTCCTCTCATCTTGCTGAAGATTTTTGAAAACAGAGGCCAAACAAATCATGTGCCTTGAAACATAATAAACACAACCTTAAAGGACTTAGAAACACACAGAGGGCCTCTCAGACATATCAGAACATGTTTTGTTATGTCTGCCATCTCCACCTAAACAAAACAGTTCGGGACCTTTGTGGGCCTTCTGCCAACTACACTCCACACCCCTCATCCACATTCAGCACAGTTACATTTAGTTCCTTTATGAGTTTCAAATAACCAAAGGCCAAAGCTTTTCAAACTGTTTCCCTCTGCTTCAGAATACATTCCAGGCGCCGTAAACTCGATGTAAACTCGATGAACTTGATATAGGGTTACATTCTTATAATAAGAGAAAATGCTCGTCTATCACTGATGGCTGTTCTTTGTAGAGAATCTTGCCAGTTTCTTTAAAGTGGTCACCAAACACATCCATATTATTACAGCCAGTGTCTTCTAAGTTTACATACGTCTACTTTCCCTACAACAGCTTCCTTGTACACCTTTAATGAGTGGATGTTCTAGGCCCAAACCATTCTCTTCATTTAAATGCTTCAGATGCCGATTTGATTCACCACAGCTGTAAACTATACACTTAGTGACTACTTTTCTAGTGTTGTGCTTATTTTGTTAGTTGTTTTCCACATTAATCTCCTGAAGCACACACTGTAAAAAATTGCTGTAAATTTACAGCGAGTCTACAGTATTTTACTGTAAAATTTACAAGAAATGTTTTACCGTTCATCTTAAGACATATGTGAATATAATACTGAACATAACGCTACAAATGACTGAAAGTCCTCCAAACGTGAGAAGTGGCCCTGAGTTAAAGGAGAACACTTTTCACGTTCCAGTACGTTTTTAGTGTTCAGTTCAGTGTCGTTGTGTTGAAAACAAGAGGGTCAGTCGAACTAGAAATATGCATCATTTTATTGACGAGTTCTCCACTCCTCCGTTGGATTTAATTACACAAATAAACATGATACAAATTATGTACATCTGTTTAAAGGATACTCCAGAAGAGAATGTACATGACATTTAAAAAATAGCAAAAAAAAAAAAGAAAGAAAAAAGTAACTTAAATTATCTCTTTATGTTTTATACATATCCTTTGCTTTGTAGATTTCTGTGGTAAATTTGTGTCCTAGATGCTGAGCTTGTGGGTCCCTCTCTCACTGTCTCTCTCCTTGTCGCACAGTTCTCCTATAATAATAATAATAATAATAATAATAATAATAATAATAGAAGTAATAGCAGTAACAAGAATCATAATATGTTTATATATATATATATTTATGTGTTTATATATATAAAAAAAGTTCGCCACCGAACTTTTAAGGCAGAAGTGCGTTTGTTTGGTGAATCGATTCACGCACGCGCACACTTTGTTTCTTCTTCTTCAAATGTATAATGACAATTCACACCAACACAGTTCACACCATTGATTTGGTATGGAGTAAAAACGACTATTTCTCTTCTAGCTCTCATGCAAAAGGCCTCGAAAACTTTGCTCACAAGGTTTGTTATTGCATGACAACGAACATGGGCACGAGATCAAATAAATAATGAAAAGAATATTCGTAATAACAAGCCCTCTGAAAAGTTTCTGACTTGACTTCTCCACGTTTCTTTAGGATTCGTTAAACGAAATGCTTTTTTAGTTTTTTTTTTTTTTTTTTTTTTTTTGCCCACGCTACGGAAAACAGGTCTTGCTAGGACGCTATTCCTTGGCACACAGAAAACGTTCGAGGGACGTCATATTATAACTAAACAAGACAGGATCACGTATGTTCGTTGAGTTATGTGCCAGGAAACTCGTGTCTGCAAAAGAATTTCTCTTAACCTCTTTCGCGTAACTGTATGCAGCGGAAAATAAAACAAAACAGAACATCGGAGAACGTTAAGGGCACGTCGTTTGATAGCTGGGAAAATATTGCTCATAATCATAAGCGACCACTCTCAGAAACACGTTGCCAAGACATTAGCCTGAAAACCAAACAGAACAAAACACGGTTTATTGTACATTCCCGTCTAAAAAGTTCAATAAATCGGATCTGGGTCAAGTATTCTCCCTTAAATATGTATTTCGTTTGTCATTCAGAGGTTGTTACTTGTTCGCCATTCACTCGTCTCAACTTTTTCCTGATACAAAATGAAACGTCTGCGTGTGTGATTTTGTGATTGTATATGTGTGTGTGTGTGTGTGTTTGATTGTGTGTGTGATGTGTAACCCTCCCGAGTTAAATAGATCTATAAATACAATACGGTTCTGTTTTTCTTTTGTCTGTTTAAAAACTACACATAATAATAATGACGTTCAAAAAATAACCAGCTCTTGTTGCTTTGTCTCTGTAACACAATCAAGCTAGTCAAAATAAAAGCCTGCCGGATATATGAATATTAAAATAATCAAATAAAAATAGCATTGAAACAAACCAAACGAACCAACACTGAACTAAGATAAAAGTTTTGTCATTTATTGTTACTTTAAAAAAAATCACAGTTGCCTGAATGCAGCAGGAAAAAAATCTTTGGATTTCAGCATGGATTAAAGACGATCACGTGTCTCGACGTCAAGTGTCAATCAACTCAAAAGCGCGTGTCTCTGTCTCTTTTTTTCTTTTTCTTTTCTTCTCTTTTCTCTTTTTTTTCTTTTATTTTCAAACACAAACCCCCCAAAACGGTCTCTACTTTTCCTCCCGGCGTTCCTTATTCTTATTTGTCCTCATTTATACTTTTTAAAAAAAATTTATTTGTTAATATTTGCCCCAAGAAAAAAGAAAGAAAGAAAGAAAGAAGAGAACGAAAGAAAATTGCGAACTTTTTTTCACACGACATAAAATGTAAAAATTACAATCCACATTAAGTATATTGCAGAGTCAATGCCTCGTACAGAGTCTGCTCCATTTCTGCTGGTTTTATTTGTACACTGGCCCTTAATTAATTTTTTTATTTTATTTTACAGTCGCATGCAAAAGTTTGAGCACGCCCCGGTCAAATGACATGTTTAAAGGGGAAAGGAATGAACACAAAAACACTGCAAAGTGGCATTTGTGCAGCTTTGGTGCACACTTTCTGTTTGTTTCCTGGTGTTAACATAGTGAACAAACTAGAAATACGGTGGACCATAACATTCGCACAGGATAATCAGAACTTTTCAACAATTTCATTCCTGTTTTTTTCTAATGGTTTAAAACAAATTGGCGTAATGTTTGACTTAGTAAGAAACGTACATAACGTAATTCCGTTCAGTAGCAGTATTTGTTCTCCCTTTATGATCTGAAGCTGCCACCCCTCCCACCTTCCAAAAACAAAAAAAGTAAGATATAAAGTGGTCCATAACTTCTGATGCTGTTTTCCTTCTGTTCCCAATACGTCAACCACAGAAACTGGGCACGGGCTACGTGCGAAATAACTTCTCCGTGAAGAACCGAGAGAACGTCTGGTTTTGACCTGGGGGGTGCCCAAACTTTTGCACACTATTGGACTGTGTTTATTGCATTGTGTAATCGTCCTCGCGCTCCTCCTCGCTCGCGCTCAGTCGCTGTCTGATTTGTCGTCCTTGTTGTTGTTGCTGGCGTGATTGTACAGGCCCTGGGCCATCAGGTGCAGCGCGAGCGTGTTCTTGGTGCCCGATGCCTTCTTGATCTTGGCACGTTTGTTCTGGAACCAGATCTTGATCTGCGACTCGTTGAGGCCGAGCTCGTGCGCCAGGCTCGTGCGCCGCTGCTCGGTCAGGTATCGGTTTGTCTGGAACTCGGCCTTGAGTCTCTGCAGCTGCTCCGCGGTGAAGGCGGTGCGCGGGCGCTTGTCCTCTTTGCTCGCGCTCTTCTTCTTTGGTTTGCGGGACCTTGGCCCTGCGTTTGGACCAAACAAAGAAGAGTGTTAGAAGAGTCAGTGGAGAGTTAGAGGAGGGGGATTTGACTTATTTTGACGTTTGGAATAACCCAGTCATAATATTAATACTACTACTACTAATAATAATAATAATAGTAACATTGTTGTGTAACATTGGTAATAACAATGTAATACATGTGGTAGCACTACTCATCACAGCCATAGTAGTGCAATAGTTAAAAAACAACCTTAAAAAAACATTTTTGCTCTATATCTGATGAGGTGGTATTAATTACAATGTTATAATAATGTAGTTACACTAGCCTTCAAAGTGATGATTTTGCAAACATTTGAACGCTTCTACTCACTAAACTTTTGGTTGATTTGAAAAAAAAATGTACACTGTAAAAATGAAACAGGCAGAATTTTTGATTCTAGTCATTTTTTAAATTTGATATTATCTGAATTAAGTATTAGTTTCAGTTTGTTTTGATGTAAAACATCTACTCAAAGTTCAAACTATTTATTTCACTCCTAAACAACCAATTAAGTTTCCTTTTAAGACACTTACGATTTCCCTTGATGCCATTTTCACGCTGCTGTTATAACGTTAGTACTATTGGCAGTAATAACGTAGTAATGCAACGTAATGCTAGCCGTTAGTGCTCACGTTCTTGCGCTGATGCCCTGCTTTGCTGTTTTGAAAATGCCTTCCCTGTAAAACTTGAAACAATTAGTTTTGAAGCGTTTTTGAGCGTTGAAAGTCTATAAAACATTCATTTTGTTAATTGAATTTAAAATTTTGTCCTCGATACTATCGTTCTTATCGGATTAACTGACAAGACATTTTAGAGTGTAGCAGTATTGGCGATAATAAAGTAATAACAATGTAGTAATGATGTCCTTAATTGTGTATAATTATATGTAGTTGTTTGTGGGATTCTAGTCTAATGATGCTTTGTAGACATTCTAAGTTATAATAACTACAAATTAAATATGATTCATAGTGTACCATTCCTGTGCATTTGCCAAAAAGGGCCATTTGGCCAGAAATATCCAAGGTTCATCATATTGCTGTTTATAACATCTACTTTAATGTAAATATTCTAAGAAAATAGTCTTATTTGCAATATTTACAAAGGTCAGAGAGCATTTGCTGTGTGTAGAAACACTTTTAACAGGTTTTTAAAAATACATTAATAGGCTGTGTGTCATAGGAAGCAATATATGGTTGTCTTTGTTATGGTTTTTACTTACAAACATTGTCTTTATTAAAGAACTGCTTTCTGAAGCATGTAATAATGGTAACCATCATCTTACATCTGCATGCAAGCCATAAATCAATAGGTAGTAACTACTGCAGTAGTAACATAGTAGTAAAATGATAATAACATAGTATTAATAATAATGGTGGTGATAGTAGTAATAATAATAATAATAATAATAATAGTAAATAAAAACTCTTGAATAACATCACATCTTCAGCCTCTAATTCAATTGTTAGTAATATCATAGTAGTAATATAATAGCAATAACCATTGTAGTATTAGTGATAACAATCCCCATAATCATAGTATTTGTAGTATTAATGCTATATAATATAGTATATATATAATATGATAGTTTAAGTAGTTATTGTAAAGTTTATAATGATTGTTAAAGGCTTTATAACTTTTTAACTTTCAATAAAGAATCTGCCAAACAAAGCTCTCCTCACATTTGCATCCCAGCCATAATTCAATAGATCGGCTCGAGTTTTTTGGCCGAAGAAGGGCCGCTGGATTTGGGGCTGGGGTTGGGGGTGGGGTGAGGGCCTTGGAGGGAGGGTGTTAGAGGGTTTGGGGGGTGGTGGTGGTGGTGGTGGGATTGGGGGATATTGAGAGAGGTGGGGAGATGAGGTGGGGTGGGGTGGGATGGGGGTTGGGGGGAAGGAGGGGGGGGGGGGGTGTAGGCGCTCCTTTCTCCCTCTGTTACCATAGTAACCACATTTATAAGCCTGCGTGGTGTTCATAAACTTGTTATAAGTGTATGGCACATCTCATTCCACACCACGAGCCACTGCCCAGCGATTTCCCATCGATCTCTGTCCAAAGATCAATGCTCACAATGAACAGTACACACGAGCCCATCCTTATGATGACCTTTATTGTCTATTCCAGACATATTTTACAGCATAGGTCTGATCTTTAAACAGATTATCCTTTCATATGCTCGCATTATTGAGGGACGAGTGCATAGCCTCCTTCACTCATTGTACGTTTTTTAAATATTCGTTCAGCATTTTTTCCCAAGCTAGTTATGCATTATTTTGTTTATCAGCTAAAACTATGGACCGTGGAATACACATCTATATCCACCATTATACACTTCTGAAGGAAAAATAAAATCAAGCTGATTGAATATGCAACTGACTTATGGTTTTTATTTCACAATGGGAATAATTTTAAAGGGAAACAACCCATTTCACATTGGCTAGATTTTGAATAAGTCTTTCAACCTCAGGAAAACTTGCTCTTGTGTAGCTTAGCAGAGCCATTCGTATTTTTTATTTTATTTTTTTATTTTTTATTTGTCCCTTTCATGAATTTACTTTTCCCAAATGATTCACCCTAATATCCTCAAACGGAGCAAAAGCTTTGCTTAAAAATATCTAAACCTCAAATTTAATTCCAGAAAATGATTCAAATAAAGAAACTCTCGCCCTTCAAGAGTGTCTATAAAAGCTCTAGCACGTAGCCTGCTTCAACTCTATTGTCAAAAATATGCTAATGAAATATTAACAAAGACAGCGGTGGAACAATGCAGGTGCAAAAAACTTGCCTACGTTTTCCCTAAAAATTAAAAACAACATAAATATTTGTTCTCATTCGCTGCCACTTTTTCCTTTCACCGTTTAGAAATTCTGAAACTTACAAGTTTATTTTTCATCACAAAGGATTGACTGACCTGCAAACAGTGAAGGATTTAGTGCTCGCTCCTTTAAATAACTCCCAACAAAAAGTGTATAAATAAAAAAACACACAAACCGCGGAATAAAGACGAGAAAAACAAAAATAAAAAATGAAATAAAGTAAAATACAAAAGCTTTAGGCCTGTTTGAGTTTTCCAGGCATTTTTCCAAACTCAGTCTCGACTATTTCTCCAGATTGGAGCACAAATTAATTTTTATTTCGTTTGTTTTTTTTTGTTTTGTTTTAGTTTTTTAACGAAAATTTCCAAACGCCTTTTTCGTTAAAACACTTTTTCAAAAAATCAAACACAGAATATTAAAACTCTTAGACTAAACTCCAGCTGGCGGGTGGTGTCATGGTCAACGAGGACGTGCACCCTACTCCTAGTTCAGACTTTTGGGGGCTGCTGTGGCCTAGGCGCTGGCTTTTCCAAATTTCGATCACATTTTTCAAAAATTCCTTATGAAACCCTTTCGTAGCTCAAACGAATCTGAGTAGATTTTTGAGCTGGGGGCAAGCTTACCGAGGTCTTGTAGCGTTTGTTTAAGTGTTTGTTGAAATATTTAAAGGCGAGTACGTCTTCTGTAGCTCTGCTAAACTATAGTAGCAGGTTCTCATTAATGCAGCATTGTTCCGTACGCGATTCTTTGAATGTAAAATTTTAGCGTTTATGCTGTTAATAAAAAGGTATTTGGATGTTGTTTGAAAAACGTCTCTATTAACTGTTTTACAGCAGTATTGGAAAGATTTTGGTGCCATTTCTTTACAATAGTTTTTTTCAACCAAATCGAAGGAATACGTAACGCAAAGGATAGTTCTCCGAGGAGTCGTGGTTCTAGAATACTATTGCCTTTAGTAAAAAAAGAAAAGCCTTGAGAAAACCTTTTTTAAGGGTGTACTAATAATCGTCGCCGTCACCATCATTGTAATATATTGTATTTTTACTAGAAATAGTATTAATGATAATAGCGAAGCACGTTAATGTTATTTTTATAAAAATCGTCTTGTTGATAGTAGGGTGTTCTTTAATACATTTTATTCAACAAGTTCTTTTTATTATTATCTAGAACCATTTACCAATTTCTAAAAGTACCCACAGCCTAATGCACCATAAAAATATAAATCATCCTTCTCTAAAGCCACAGCAGAATCGTACCAATAGAGAAGCCATGCATTATGCGCCGAATAAAGACCAATACACGAACCATGCATTTCCATGCTTTTTTAAGGCCGTACCTGACGATGGTCTGTCCGAATATCTCGTGCAGTAGACCCACGCGGGCCACAGCATCTGCTGCGAGTTGCTCTGCGAGCACTCTGAATCCGAGCTCAGGCACTGCTCCGCGGGCTCCGCGCGCGCTCCCTCCGCGCTCCCGGCGCTCCGCTTGGCTCCAGACGGTCCTTCCCCAGGCACGGGCGCAGCTCCTGGCTCCGAGGGCGCGGAGGACTCGCTGCTGACGGCGGCGTGGAGCGGGCTGCGTGGGGAATGGTGGTGGTGGTTGTGGTGGTGGTTATTGTGGGAGTCGTGGTGATGGTGGTGGTCGCCCTCTTTCCTGCGGCCGAAGTCCGGCCGCAGGATGTTGTCGATGTAGAAGTTGGTGACCCGATGCGCGTGCAGGTTTCCCGGCAGCGACTCATCGCCAGAGTCCGCCGCGCCTCTGGGGCTCCGGTCCTTCTCCTCCATCCCCCGACTCGCAGCTGTTTAACCCCTTTCAGCGTCCTTTCTTCCAGCTTTAACACCCAGCAAAATCCTCTTCTTTATGTGTGTGAGTTAATAAATATATCGTTTTTTTCTGAGAGTTGGAAAATTGTGAACTAAAAAATTGGTTGATTTCTCAAATTTTATTATTATTTTTTTTTTTTTGTTGTGGCTGTTGTTCTCGGTTAAAACCCACGATGCTCACAAAGCAAATTCATCATTTCACCAATTTAATTCCACACCGACCTCCAAACGAACTAAATCCTAAGAGTTACTACTTCATAAATGACTCTGGCGGTAGTCAGTGTACGGCTATATTGTAATATATACACACAGGGGGCTATTAGCGATAGACCCGCGCGCCGCGGCTCACTGCCTAAATAAAGAGGTCCTAACTGGCTCTGAAATACTTTCACTACGGATTTTTGTTCTTATTTTTAGTACGAGCCCCCTCCTCGTTCCCCCCTCCCACCGATGACGTCGCACTCCCGGTATCCTAGACACGTGCCTTGGGCCAATAGGAAGCAGGGGCTTTTGTCACGTGACCCCGTGACTCCGGTAACTGACAGCACCCCGAGCTCGCCTCGACGTCCAGATTTAAAGCTACAGCACGCTGCAGTTCGGTGCTTCGAATGTGGACCAGATTCTCAGAGTTTAAACCAGGCCACGAGCTCCACTCACCTGAGGTGACTGAGGGGGTCCATCCGAACTGGGCTTTGCTCCGCGCGATTCGAGCCCTGGTTCATTCAGGAATGCTTATTTAAGTTGAACAGCGCGATTTATTTTGCTGCTGGGTCGAGATGAACCGTGTTTATAATGTGGACCGGAACTCAAGTTTTGATTTGAAAAAGATTAAAAATATATATTTTTTAGTAATTAATTCAAGAATCCGTTAGTTGTTTGGTAGTTTGATGATGCATTAAAATATGTAAATATTCAGGAATAATATTGACGACTTGTACACTTGTCCTTGCAAATTTCTATCTATCTATCTATCTATCTATCTATCTATCTCTCTATCTATCTATCTATCTATCTATCTATCTATGTCTGACGTCATTTGCACGTTAAAAGACGCTAATCACATAATAATAATAATAATAATAATAATAATAATAATAATATTAATAATAATAATAGTTTTCCTGCTCCCAGTTCAACTCAGTGTCGTTGGTGTAAAAATCTGAAGCTGTGTTCTGCTGTAATCACTCACAGAAAAGCAAGTCAAATACCTCCTTCCTTTCTGAAATACCTCGTTCCTATTAATCTGAATCCGGTCCAGTGGCGCGTGATAGTTCCACGCATAATAATACCACGCGCGCTTTCTCATATGGACTTAAGAGGACTATGGCACTGGGATTAAACGCAAAAAAGAGGCTGATGGCTCTTTAAAGAAAGCAGTGATGCCAAACCCCCACAAAAAAAGTGGCGCACACCAAACTGCGCCAAACTCGAGGTAAAATCCCCGCAGTTTGCGCGAGGTGGGATGCTTCAGAGCACCACGAGCTCCTTTAACAGACCCCTAAACGGGCCGAGGCTGTCGACGCCTTGTGTTTGACCACCTGAGCGGGCAGGAGGTGAACGCGCGTGCAGATTTCTCCGCTTGGAGCACGAGCGGCCTTGTTTATTTCATAATAATTAGCAAATTGAGCCTATATCACGTGCAAAAAGTCTATATCCTGCTGCTACCCTTCTCGGTGAAGACTTATGGGCAAAAGTTTGAGCACCACAGGTTAATTGCCATTGAAAATAAGTGCACACCCTCTACAGGGGGCTTTGGTAAAACAGGGCAGTGTGGGAGAAACGTGAAAACGTGGTATACGCCAAATACACCATGTGCTGTGACCTTTGCACGGGCCACACCTCAGCCTTTCGCTTTAAAGGCAGCAGTGAATATGAAACAGTAATTGTTCATTGATTTTTGAAGTCTGTTTTGGCCCAGCGTCCACTCAACAAAGTGTCATCTACGAGTAGTTTTAGGAGTAGTTTGTGTATTTCTCGCTTTCTGGCACAAAAACGTGACCCTGACACGTTAATCCACGTTGGCTAACGTGTGTATTACACGCTGGAGAGTTATCCATCACAGGGAAGGGTCGTTTAAACATGCCAAGCGTTCAGGGTATCTTTCTGGTTGTTGTTGGTAATAATATTAAACCTAATAATAATAATAATAATTGACGTTGGGCTAGACTCCAAACTTGCTGACGTGGGCTTGTATTTTGGAACAGTTTGACGAAGGCTGTTAATAAGCAGCTTCACATTAATATGGAGAGTACTGCCACTCCACACCATTCTCTCATTAAATGCACTTTATTCTGGCTTTTTAAGCGCCTCGTCATGATCTGTTGCTCTTCCAAAACTCTCCTTACACCCCCTCACACACTCCGCGGATCACTCTGAGAACCGGGCTCAGCTCTGAAGGTAAGGGCAGTTTCACTAAGGAACAGACTTGTTTTATTATTTTTTTAAGTTTAGTTTTTGAATCAGAGTTAGTGTGTTATAACGAGGAGCGCTGAGAGCAGGTGTAGAATAACGACCTCAAGGACAGGACCACTCTCTACAAACTGCAAGGTCATGTGACATGTTGTGAAATTTGTGGTTGTTGTTGATGATAAAACGGTTTTGTTTGAAACTGGAAAATAGTTCTTAATAATGCTAATTTGTTACATTAAGGATGTTGTCTTACGTTTTCGCGCGCTTTTGACAGCTTTTAGTAGCTTTTACTAACAGTGTTGTCTTTTACGTTTATAAGTATTTGACTTTGTACGTTCAGTGTTTTGACGTTATTTGAAATTCATGATTGTTGCTTTTAACTCAACGTTTGCGGATTTATTTAACGAATTAAATACGAAACTGTACGCCCTGACTTTAAATTTGAGTTAAGTGCATGTTAATGCTGAGTTGAATATAGTTAGTCCAACACTTCTATTACTACGTATAAATATATGGGAATGGCGTGAATAATTCGAGTCTGCGGATGAAGCTAATTAATGAGGCTAATAATAGGTGTGAAGGCTTTGGTTTTCCTCATTAAAGCCACAGCCATAACACGGAGATTGTTTAAGAAACTTTAAACTTGGGTAAAGAGCAAAAAGAGCAGGTCACGGTAATCAGATCCACTGCTTTTATCCAGAAAGGAATTCCTCGGGATTAACACTCTCTTTTTAAAAGTCTTCTTAACGATCAACTCAAGCACGAATCGTACAAAACCTCGTATTAACCATGGGCCTGGTTTCACTGCGGCCCCTTGTTTTAAGCTCAGAGACGTTAGTCTGGTCTTTGTACTGAAATCCCCGTTTAACTCCATTAAGTTTCCACTTCAGCAACAAGAGGCTGTTGATTTAATGAAATAGTGACACGTTTAGAAGTGAAAGTGGCTCTAAATGAACCAAAACAACCATCAAGAACAAACGCTAGTGAATTGGGTCTAGAACCATACTGGAATTTTATACAAAATCAGTGACCATCAGCACAGTTCTTCTCGCTTTTTTTTTGTTTAAAATCAAGCTTTAAAACTTAAAAATGAGAGATTTCAGCGGTGAAATGAGACCCAAGGAATAAATCCGGCACATTCTGGGGGAGTTTTATTTCCCCCCATTGTATTCAATCACTGACCTTTGTCAAACGTCATTTTTTGTTTCCTCAGCAACAAATAAATAAAAAGAAAATACAATTACAGTTATACTGCTGTAAAAAGACTGTTGTAAAAGTACACTTTATATATGTGAATATTTAAGTGTTTCCTTAGAGAAGCTGTGCTTATTTTGATTTAGAATGTCAACGAAACATGTCTCGAGACCATGGATGTTTAATCTTAAGCACGTGAATGAAACTGCTACTAGGAATATAGTATCTAGCGTTACTACGTTATTTTTACATGACTGTTACGTTGGTTCTACTCCAATTCCTTCTACAATGCAACTACTACTCTACAACACCAACAGCTGAAGCTCGTGGAAGTAAGCTACAAAATCTTAACCACTTCTTATTTAAATAAATAAACTCATAAATTAGTTGAATGGTGGACATTTGCGATTCCAAAAGGTTTAAAAAAAGAAAAAGAGGTTTCAGTTGGGTTTTTTTCTCAGAAGCAAAGAGGGACGTCTGTTTTTTTGTGAATGAGCGCGAGGGCTCTAGCCAGCTCACAGATCATAGCGCTGAGATGAGCGCGCGCAGATGCGGCGCGTTCAATGGGCGCCTGATATCGAGCGCGCGAACAATAGAGGGGTCATCCGGGATCTCCCAGCTTCCTGTTCGCCTTTGGAAAACAAACTGACGAAACGGAGAAAAGAAAGAGAATGAAACCTTGAGGGACCGCGAGGATGAGGAGAAAGGTTACAGACTGTTTCCTGGTTCAGTCCGAGGAGTTTGACCTGGGCCGCGTGCGAAAGTTTGGGCACCCCCCCTGGTCAAAGTTAGACTTCACCTTTGAGACAGAGTCCTCCAACTTTCAATTGATTTTCTGAGTTTTACTTAAACGGCAAAATAAAATACGCCATTTATAATTAACCCATTATTTACCACAGGTCTTTGGCATTTTATACATAAATCCCCAATGCGTTAAACTTTGTAAATGAACAGTGACTGTGGATTAAAACGAACCCTGTTCTCTGTAGAGCGAGTGTTATTTCACAATAAGTTACAGCTTATAACACAACAGTTATCCATAGGTCTGTAGCTCGTTTTCCCATTAATCCGCGTCTCATCAGACGGTGAACACCTTTACAATGTTTCTCCAGTTCTTTAATAAAACCAGACTTCTGTTTAGAACAGAGAACTGAAAACATTTACTTTTCTTTCCCTTGTTTCCTGCTTTTTACTCTCTGTGATGGAAACCTGTTGGTCCCAAAAAACTGCTCAAAGAACCATATTTTGAAGCAGTAACCAGTTTTTCTCATAATTTGTTGTAGACGTTTAAAAAAACAGCGTCCAATTTAGTTCCTGACATAATCCTCCAGTAGTAGGTTCCCCAGAAGAATTTACCAGAACCGTACGTTTAGCTAAAACGTTTATTTATTCAATTCTTCACCAATTAATGCTTTCCCCCCCAAAAAAAACCCTCAAAAATCAAATGTGAGGTCTCAACGTTATATAAACGTTTAACACGTCATAGAGCACAGAGAGATTAATGAAGATTAACATTATTGAAAATGCCTAATGGAACCTGTTCTGTGAGGTTTTTGTTAAGCAATAGCTCTCCTGCCAAAACTGCCAAGGTTTTTCTTTCCTTAGGTCAATATATTGAAACTTGACTGGAAACGCAAAAAAAGCGCAAAAATTTGACGTTTCCCCTCACATTTCCTTTACAAAACCAGCTTATTTTTTCATGTTAGGTCATTTATACTGTGAGTTTGTTTTTTTCGCCCGTTTTGATTCAACATTCTAGTGACTTTTAAGTCTTTTTGTCACAGTCAGATCACGAATGGGACGGAGAGCAGCTGCTTAGCAACAGGTGCACTGTTCGTCCTTTGCTTCCGTTTGCTCGCGTTTTCCACAATGGTCAAGTTTGGAAATCTAAATTAGTCCAGTAACTGTTTCATTTAGTGGTGGTTTTTTGTTTGTTATTTAAGCCCATTGTGATTCGTCAGAAACCTAAGATACAGGTGTCACGAGTGCAGCCAGTAAAAGGCATTTTCCAATTCTGTTTCTATTAGATTACGTCTTTGTTTTATATTCATATTTGTATCATAACCCTAAGCTTTTTAAATATTTCCCAACTTTAACAATAATGTCACACATTTAAGAGTTTTGAGTGCTCCTGTTCTTTCCACTGTTTTGACGATATATATTTTTTAGTATCACATATATAATACAATTTATAATATTTATCATCATAGATATAACATCAGTTTTATCATTTGCTTACACTTTTAATAAGAACTTTCCCAAAAGGTTCTAATAATTGTGTTTTTTTAAAGAACCAATAGCAAACGTTTACCAAGCAATAACAAATACGTCATATTTTAAAATCTCAAAATTTTATGTTTTTTTTTTAAAGGAATCGTTAAAGATGGTTCTATAGAACATCGCTCTGCTTTTCAAACTTACCCAAAAACAACGCTTTTTATTTTTAACTTATTTATTTATTACTACGAATGCCCGGTCTGCGGTTTTCATAATAAAAGTGCCAAACATATTCTTTGGTTCCATTTAAAACAAACAAACAAACAAACAAAAAAACATTTAAACGGATGGTTCCTCTAAGAGACGGTTTTTAAGCATCTAACGATTCACTGATTATCTTCACGTCTCTTTTCTTCAAATTGTTGTGCTTTTTAGCGCACGTTTATTGTAGATAACCATTGTTTTCCTCGTCCTAAAAATCACATTATTCTTACCTTCTCAATAACGGGTTGTAAATTATTTTGACAAAACTCTGATGGAAATTTGACCAAACTGAGCGCATCCAGAAGTAGATCTGGTTAAATATAAATGATCATATTTAGGGGCTGCTTCTAACAGCGAAGGCGAATGTCAGCCACTACATTTCCAGGTTAACCTGCGCTTGATTGGAGGCTTTTGGAACCCATCAATCACGCGCTCGTGAAAGAGCGAGAGTGTGTTCTGCTAATTGTTCTCCACAGAGCAGTGTTGAAGAGGTCAGTTATAAACACGAGCAGGACATTTCTGGGTTCCTTTCACTCTCAACTTTAAACGGAGGAACGGGGTGAGTGACAGAAATCAGCGTCAGAAACGTTTAAAACAAAGGAAAAGCGTGTAGTGAACACAGAGCCCAAACCCTAACCCTAACACCAGCACCACACAGTCAAATCAACAAGGTCCTGTATAGGTGCAGAGAGCTTAAGTGGCCCTTCAAAGGTACAGCAGTGGTCCCAGTCCATGGTGTGTTCCCTAAAGGTACATCACACCCTCTCTTTCATAATAGAACTCTTTTAAATAGAAAACACAAAACGAACGGCCGGGGTTTGGGAGATTTATGAAAGGAATGCAACGTAGAAACCTACAAATGATATAGAATTTGTGTTCAGTGATAGTAAAAGGTACCACAGCAGGACGAACCCTAACCCTGACCCTAACACCATGCATCATCCGAACCCTAACTATAACCCAACACTAAACCAGGCTCGTGGTGTTAGAGGCAGCGTGTGATTTCACGCTTTAGTTGCACAGAACGTGACACTGACGCGCACGTTGGTTCAAAAACGTGTTTCTTATAGGTTTTAGTTGTAATATATATATATTTCATGAGATTTCATGAGGTTTTTTTTTACCTTTCAAATAAAGATGCAGTTTGGCGTCAAATTGAGATCTGACAAAGGTGCGTTACTGTCCCTAGTGTTTCTTCCTCGAACCTCTTTTGGTAGGAAACTAACTAGGAAGTCAAAGGCAGGTCAAAGTGACCCACACATTTTTTCTGCTTCCAACATCAACTTCAGGAACTGGCTTTTCAACTGCTGCTTATATCCCACCCCTTATTCCCCACAGTAACCAGACAATCAGTGATTAGCACTTCACCTGGGAGTGGTTTTAATCTTGTGGTTGGTGGATAGCGGCTGTTCGTCGCTAAGGTCAAAGGGCATTCCTATGGGTCCACTTTACTTTTGAGGTTGTTACACAGGGCGAAGGCCACCTGCTGCTCATAGATGATGTGTGTGTGTGTGTGTGGGGGGGGGGTAAAGATCAGAGGAATGGAGATAAGAGTTTGGGACAGGGACGATATTCTGATGCTTCAGTGACTGTTTTTGTGGCGCTGCAGGAATTGAAATGGTTTAAAACCTAAACGCTTGGGAATGTGCTGTGTGTGTGTGTGTGTGTGTGCTGTGTGTGTGAAAGTTTGCGCGTGCATTTGGACGGATGGAGAGCGCGTGAAAAAGTGAAGGAAGAGAGGAACGCTTTTCTTTCTCTCTTTCATTGTTTGGGGGGGAAGTTTGCTATTGTGAGGCTGAGGTCAGGCAAAACCGAGCGCGAGACAATGGCGGTAACGGCGCGTGATCAGAGAGAGAGAGAGAGAGAGAGAGAGAGAGAGAGAGAGAGAGAGAGAAAGAAAAGAGAGAGTGGAAAAGTCCCGGAGAATTAAAAAAGTGTGTGTGTGTGTGTGTGTGTGTGGGGGGGGGGGGGGTCTTTTTTTCAGCTCCTTTCTTAATACATTACATTCTCAATCCTTCAAGTTTAAAGTCATATGTGGCGTTTACATCGGCGTTCGCGCGTGCTCTCCATCTTCTGTGGTAATTTCATGAACTTGATGTGAATAATGCGCGCGCGCGCGGCCTGTACAGTGTTTATTGTGAGCGTGGCCAGTGCGGGACATCTATATTAATGTATTTTGGGATTGAATATGGAGGAGAGGGGAAGAATCTCGCGGACAGGAAGCCACCCCCCCCCCCTCTCCTCTATAGTTCTGCTCTGTAATAACGAATTGACTGCGCCAGATGCGGTTGGTGGTAATAACATGAGAGTGAAGCTCACGGGGAGGGAACCGCGCGCTCGTGCCACTCACCGACGACGATATGACGCCGAGGCTTCAACTTCTGGGACCTGACCACAACACAACACCACACCGCAGACAACTCTCAGAGCTCGCAGTGCTCCGTTCTCACCGAGCAGCTTCGTGACTTTAAACCTGTAGTTGAACAACGCAGTAAAGTGTAGTAATAATAGTGTAATAACACTGTTGTAAGTGTAGTTACATGCCAAACCCTCTCCTTCTTATAAATGAGTGTTATTATTAATATATGTGTATTGTGCGTGTGTGTGATGTGTAGTGATTTTTAATAATGACACTCTAATAACACACACACACACACACACACACACATATATATATATGCACTAAACTCTAGGCTCTAGACTTATTTTATTTTTATTTCTTTACAACCGTTGGTGATATTTGATTATTAATTATAGTTATTATTATTATTATTGCTATTATTTTATTATTGTTGTTGATGTGTTTCTTTTTCTTGCCGCAGATGCTTGTGATCTTCCTGAAAACACCATGCTCTCGTTAGTTCTCGGACAGGTTCGGGTTCAGTCACAAAACCGAAGAGTCCCAACTTTCCAGAGACACCTCACGTGCTTGTTTTATCATTGAATGCAGCCACAGAGCAGTGAAGCTGTCCTTAAACTAAAAAGAACGAGCGTGGCGTCTTTGACTCTACTCACTATTCTGTAGTTCTTTAATAAAACGCTCAGTGATGAAGTCAGTCATTAACCGGGTGCGTCTCTGTATTCACGACCTGCTGAGAATTGGGACGCGCCCATTTTGTCATTGACTTCTGAGTGAGTATTTAGCGTTGAGGTTTAGGTTGAGTTTAAAGTCAACCAAAGGGGGGGGGGGGGATGGGCGTGTCCCATTTCCACAGCTAGGTCACCTGTGTAGGCTATTTGAACTCGTACAGGCTGCTGTTCATTTTAAAATCTTTAATTAGCTCGCGCTGAACGGCACCACAAATGACCACCACCACCACCACCACCATCATCATCGTCTCCTTCTTCATCATCATCATCTTAACATCCTCCCACACTGGACCCGGGCTTCTTTCCTCGGAGCAAAGAGTCAGATTGTTTTTTTTCTTTTTCTAACCTTGAGGAATAAAAGCTGTCTACAGACACAAAGAAGAAAACCGAGGCTGAAAAAGTCCCTGTGACTGAGGTGATTAAAAAAGTCAAGGCGAGGCCCTCCCCCTCGCTCTCAACAGCTCCCGACCACCACCACCTTTCCTTTGTTCAACAGGATCTAATTACATTCTGTTACACGTGCACCGTAAAAACCCCAAATATAACGAGTGAAATCAACTACAAAAATTAACTCTAAAAATACACGCGTTTGATGAATTTGTGCGTCACAAATCAACTAATGTTTCAAGTTTTAGATGTTTACAGTCAGTTTGATTTTTACTTTATTATTTCCAGGGGATGTTTCACGAAAATAAAAGATTAATTTGCAGTAGTTATTTTTACGATTAAACAACAAAACTCGGTGTTAAAATTATTTGCTTTCACTTAAAACACATGGCTTTATTTAGGTTGCGTTTACAATTTGAGCGCGTTGAGAAAGAGTCAATTAAAATGAGTCTCCAAGTGTGTACTCAGAGCTTATAGAAGAACAAAGATTTAAAGCAAAAACGTCTCCATTTACAACATTTATTTTTTCATTAACGGTGTTAATATTCATTTTAAAAACGCGTTTTTTTTTACCGTGGATTGTCGTCATTACAAGCCACAGGTTAAATTCCTTATAACAAATGATTTATAATCAGCCTCTTAATAATCGTTGCAGATATATTCACTCATGTATCTGGCCTCTGTTCCGAGCGGGTTTTAAAATGAAACCCCAGTGTCCTGAACCCCTCTACAGTTTCTCTGCCGAAAGTAAAATGTGACGCAAACATTTTCATTTACTGAAGATGAATTTTTATTCAAACATCAATCATATCATTTTCCCTCAGACCCTGGCGCAAGCTCATTATCTCTAATGTTTAAAGTGGCTGCTCGGTGTCACTTGACCCATATGCATTTAAATGATATGCATTTAAATTGGATATTAAGCGCGAGATTAAAAAAAAAAGAAGAAGAAAAATTAAGCCCCTTCGCTGAGATCAGATGTAAAATAATCCGGTAAAACAACAGCGGTTCCACATCAGCGCGCGACCCATCCACAGTCAGAAACACGCAGGGCGTCACCTCACAAAGTCAAACTCCACAAATGTTTAAACCTTTTTTTTTTCTACGTCTGCCACCTACTTTTTGTTTTTCTTTTCAAACGTTCATTTCTTTTAAACCGAAGGAGCCCTGGTCATGAGTTTTGTGGCTGTATGATTTTACCCCAGAGACAGACAACCACTCATCAGTTTCCAACAAATAACAATAAACAATTCGAATAAAACATCGTGGAAAATGAGAAATGAAAATCACGGAAATGAAAACCAGGCAAAACCCCGAACACGATCTAAAGAGACTTGAAGGCTGAGAAATTCTTTGCAAAAGTTTACTAAACAACCGCTGTAACTGTTTAAAAAAAAGAAAAAGCGTGTTTAAGCTTCAGTTTATTTGAGAATGGAAAACAATAGCTGTTTTATATACAATCCAATTAACGCGAAGTTAAAACCGCAAACGTTTTCCGGACACAAACAAAGTGGACTGCTCAAAAAGTCTTGTATTTTTCAGTTTTTTTTTTTTCAAATTAAAAAAAAATTTCAAAAATTCCAGTGAATTCTGCGAAATTGTAAAATTGTTGAAGGTAACAGTGTGGCATTATTATTTACATTTGAAAAAAGAAAGAAAGAAAGAAGAAAAACAGGTTTGATCTGAGCTTCAGTAAATGAACCAGGGTTTTTTTTATTGAGTTATTGATGAATAGCAGGTGATTTTTTGGTTTCAACCAAACGTTTGTTAGAGGTTGAAAAGTCGAATAGTCGCAATACACTTGAAGTGAGCTCTAAACCTAACTACAGCACTTTATTATTATTATTTATTTATTATTATTATTATATTATTATTATTTTACAGAAAGACGATTCTTAAATTAAAATTGTTCGTAGTTTGCTGTGAATTCGGGAAGTGCACATCCATCTTAACAGTCCGTTCGTGTAAAAAGAAATTATCCCAGAATTCCCTGCAGTGTGTTTAGATGTAAATTTACACAAAACAGGCGGGAATTCACCCAAAAAAAACCCCTACGGTTAATCTATCAGTTTAAATAGAAGTGCTTTTGAAAAAATAACAGAAAAGTGAGACAATAACCATGCAGTAGATTAGTTTGTCTCTGCCCATGAGGTTAAAACCAAACAGTGTTGCGCTGGGAGGGTGGATCAGACACAGCAGTGCTGCTGGAGTTTTAAACCCCCCCTGCATCCTGTGTCCACTGATGAGGGACCAGAGCACGACCAGCTCAGACTGTGCAGCAGCAGATGAGCTACTGTCTCTGGGCGAACAGATAGATGTTTTAAAGATGTTTCCAGATCTGACATTTGAGGAAAGTACCGTGACAGAAAGAACATTTCGAGGGATATTCAGATCTGTGCAGAAACCTGTAACGCAGACCCAGGCTGGGATCAGTGTAATGTCTAAATGCATGTAAATATTTCCCGGATTACACCTAATAGAGCTGAACTTTGCATGGTATTTGAATTCAGTGCCATCTGTAAGAATTTACCCCAGTGATCTAGAGAGAGAGAGAGTGTGTGTGTGTGAGAGAAAGAGAGAGACAGAGAGAGAGAGATACTGAGATAATGAGACAGGGGATGAGAAAATGAGTCAGTGAGCGGATGAGACAGTAAAAGTGAGAGTGAGATAATAGAGAGAGAGACTGAGAAACTGGTAGTGAACGAGAGAGAGAGAGAGAGAGAGAGATCATGAGACAGTGGGCAGCGAGGATACTGAGGTAGTTGTGTGTGTGTGTGTTTGATTGACTGAGAGATGTCTATTGGCTGAACCAGGATCAGTGTGCTGTTGCTAATGGTGACCAAACTGTAATAATATGTAATAAAGTTTTAAGGCTCGTGAGCCGGCGCCGCTGCTGGGTGTGTACCGGAGGCTCATTATCGTGATTAAAGCGCGTGACTGTGCGAGCTGAGCGTGATGGTTTGTCAGATGCAAGAAGAACCGCGAGGCCTCCCGTGTGTGTGTGTGTGTGTGTGTGAGGTGAATGCGCGCTCTGGCTTCTGAAAGCGCCTCACGCTGCACGTTGATGCGCGCGAGCTCAGTGATTTGAGACCCTCGTCACCTGCAACACAATCGCGCGAGAAGCAGAGCACGTGCTCTGTTGGTTCTGAGGCAGGGTACACTCCGTTAATGCAGTGAAGCAGAACCCCAGTCTAGAGCCACAGCTCTGTGGAGAAACCAGCTTCTCTACCGGTGTGTGTGTGTGTGTGTGTGTGTCTGAGGTAGATTAAGAAACACATTTTATTAATCGTTTTGTTAATTCCTCTAATACAAGTCTAAAACATTCCTCTGACGTTGTTTGTATCTGTATTATTTATGTAGCGTCTGATGTGTGATGATTTTGCACGTTTTGTGTGTGTGCCTTATTCCTTCCTGAAGATAGTGGCTCCTTTGGCCCCTCTGTTTTTTCGAGGGGGGGTGTGTCCACATGTGTAACACACCACTGACCACTTGGAACCGACGGAAATATCCACTGTTATTCACCCTTTTCCAAAATAAAAGGAGCTAGAGTGTGTTCTAGTCGCTCACCATTAGCTGGTGTAGCACTCCACGATGAAAAAAAATGACGAGACAGTTCTCTGTCCTACGTTGTGACAACGTCTGCACGTGCCCTGTCAACTCAAACGTTCTGTTGATGTTTAGGTTAATAATGCATTTGCTCAATTTAACTAACGTTATAAAGGTGTATATGGAAGTAATAGCACGTAGATGGAAGCTAGGCACAAAAAACATGTTCATTCTCATTAACTCTTTGTGTTTTTACAGACTACAGTTTCGAAGAAAGTTCCTGCAGCTTTTCACTGAAACAAAAACCAACAAAACGACTGAAACGAAGGCGCCGTGGATGCGATACTGGACTAAAGCTCTCAGTAGTATGTGAAATCAGTGTTTTCACTGGTGTGAATGAACAGCAGAGGGTTCAGCAGTGCACGATGGCGAAAGCCCTCCCTTTTCTCCAGTGTGAGACCCTCAGAGAGAGCACAGGGAAAAGAGAGAGTCCTACCTCCAGAACTCAATAAAAGCCCAGTGGAGCTGAACCCACCTCTCTCTTCGCTGCCCTCTCTCATCAGGAGGCAGGGCTTTAAGCTCCTTAAGTGGCCTTTCAGAGGGAGATTTACCTAATGGACCAAACCCCATCCAATATTCCAGTCTTCCAGCACCGGCCGTATCAGCCCCTGCTTTACATTACATTACATTACAGCATTAGAGATCACATGATCGGATTTCCACTTACGCTACATCACCATATTTAACCTCACATTACACATTGTGTTACTACTGAATGATATGAATGATGTCACTGAGTTTGACGCTGGTGAAAACCTTCCCGAAACGTTCGATTAATTCCCAAAAAAAAGGTCCGTTTTGGCATTTTTCCCTTTTTCTCGTCTACACCACATCCTTTTGTTCTTCTCCCAGTGGAAGGATGGAGCCAAACAGCTGTGGATCTGAAGCCAGAGCGGAGCTTAACGTTCCTCTCTCTCTAACTCTCTGAAAGATGAAAGGTTTAAGTGGTTTGGGGGTGACACCAATGTGCTGCAAAGTTTTTGAAGAGTTCCACAACTGTCAATCATCAGCTTTTTTGTATTTTTGATCATAAATAAAAGTAGTGGCATGATTTGAAGCTGTGGTCCAGTGCTGGAGGTTCCTGTATGTAGGTTAACTGCTCTTAACTGCGGTCGTACCTCCGCTCGTGTTAGCTCTTGTCAGTTGGAAAGTATGTTGTTCTCAGGAATGACTGCCCTAATTAAAAAAGTTGTCCCGCTTTTTTCCCCCAGATTAATCTTCTGATTAGGTCCCAATGTAAGTACTGTACTGTAAAATCAACCCAAAGGCCATTTTTCTGAGACGGTGTTGGAGAACGTGCTCTCCGCCAGGTCATACTTTTTCAATTAACGTGATATTATTAAAGTCATAATTGTCCTAATGATATGCTTTGGATTTCTTTGGGGATTGAGCCTTTAATTTAATTTTCAAAAACCAACTGAACTTAAAGGCCCCGGTGTAGAGCTTTGCTGGGTGTTTGGGGAAGAGTCTTTGTATTGTTTTTTTTTGAGGGTGTGTGTGTGTGTGGGGGGGGCTACATGAAGAATATCTCAGAATCGTTGGGAATCCAAACAATACTTTTATCCGGTCTCTTAAAGCACTGTTCCTGTGACACCAGCTCTTTTACTGTGAGAATGATGAGTTTAACAACATTTTTCAGTTTTCATTGATGTACAGTTTTGTTGGATGTTTGGAAACTAAAATGTTTTGGAAATTATTTTTTAAACCTGCTTATTTATTTATTTATTTATTTATTCATTCATTCATTCATTCATTCATTCATTATCTGTACCCCTTATCCAGTTCAGCGTCCGGAGCCTACCTGGAATCACTGGAATACACCCTGGAGGGGGCGCCTGTCCTACACAGGGCAACACACACTCACACATTCACTCAAACACTCACACCTACGGACAGTTTTGAGTCTCAGGGAGAACACACCACACTCCTCACAGACAGTCACCCAGAGGAAACCCACGCAGACACAGGGAGAACACACCACACTCCTCACAGACAGTCACCCAGAGGAAACCCACGCAGACACAGGGAGAACACACCACACTCCTCACAGACAGTCACCTGGAGGAAACCCACGCAGACACAGGGAGAACACACCACACTCCTCACAGACAGTCACCCGGAGGAAACCCACGCAGACACAGGGAGAACACACCACACTCCTCAAAGACAGTCACCCGGAGCGGGAATTGAACCCCATTTGGTCTTTAAAGGCCAGTTTCCCCCAAACAGATTAAGCCTAAGCCTAGACTAAGGTTTATTTGTTATTGATGATTTCTGTTAGCCTTTATAAACATCTTTAATGTATGGAACACTGACTGAGTGCTACTTGTGTCTTCTGTTCTACAGTTACTCTTCATGCACTTACTCTGCATTTACTCTATCTCTCACCAGTTGGTTGAATTCTCCAGTTCCTTTGCTCTGTATTGTCACTGCAAAAGTGATGTGGCCTGACCACGCCGTGTTTCTGTCATGAAAATCAACTTTAATTAAACTGAATAAACGAAGGGTTGCCGTAGCAGCGTCCGCCATCTTTCCGAAGCCCAACCATCGTTCTTCGGTCTGAAAACAAACACAACTGCAGTGTTTCTTCAGGTCGTTTGCAGCACGTGAAGCCCACTGTGAATAGTTGTTGGTCACAGTGTGATGTTTGAGACCTGTCTGGACGTTCAGAGTCCTGCTGCACAGCGTAAACAAATAAACAAATAAACAACATGCGGCGGAGGAAGAGGGGCCTCATCAACACCTCGAGCGGAGCAATAATTAACTGACCCCTGAGGTGGACATCACAACAGGCTTGAGATCTCTGCTGGCGAACTCGGCCAGGACCAGCACGAGCATGCGCCGTTCAGAACCACTGGTCTTCTCTTAGACGGGGGTCCACGGGTCAATACTGAACTTTTAAAATGAATCGCTGTTAAAGAAATTTAGGGTTGTTTTGTAGCAACAGTAATATTGTTTATTTATTTATTTACTCGTGAGTAACGCGAGTGTGTAAGTGGCCGTGAAACTGATGGAGCGTGAGACAGTGTTACCATCCAAACTCTCCCTAATTATTCAATTCTCAAAAGTCAACAGATGCCACCAACTTCAAAGACAGACCCCAAGAATGGATACAGTATCAAAGGGAAAGGTTCTAAACACCATTTATAGGTTTCTCTGTTAGTTTCCGTTCAATATTGTTTTTTTTCCTCTAATATTGTAAAATGAAGGCCTTAAAGGCATTTATTTGGAATGGAAATTAAAAATGAAGGCTGGTCACTAATATTCACACCGTTTGATTTTAATGTAATGGATCAAAAATAAATTGATGTGTATCATCTGCTCCTACGTCACTCTGTCTTTGGGCAGGAACCTGGCTCAGCTCCCAGATCCATCCAACACTAACCTTTCATCAGTCCCTCAGCAGGAGAGGAACACACACACACACATTCACACACACACACACAGACATATACACACACACACACACACACACACACACACACACACACACACACACACACACACACACAGACATATACACACACACACACACACACACACACACAGACATATACACACACACACACAGACATATATACACACAGACACACACACACACAGACACACACACACACACACAGACAATTACAGACACACACACACACACACACACACACACACACACACACACACACACACACACACATATACACACACACACATACACACACACATATACACACACACACACATACACACACAGACATACACAGACACACACACACACACACACACACACATATATACACACACACACACACACAGACATACACAGACATACACACACACACACACAGACACATACAGACACACACACACAGACACACACACACACACATAAACAGACATACACACACACAGACACATACAGACACACACACACACACACACACACACACAGACACACACACACACATACACACACACACACACACACACACACACACACACACACACACACACAGAAACAATCACACATATGTACACTTCATATTACACAAAGGCAGATTCACACAATGAGACACAACATATTACATACACACAGACACACACACACACACAGACATACACACACACACACACACACACACACACACATTTGCCACCTTCACGCTGTCAAATCTTTCCTCCATTTCTCAAGCATAAAATAATCCATTGTTAGGGGAGAGTGATGTTTAATAAAAGTGTGGTTGCTCAGAAGTAGAGCGAGGGAATAACAGCAGACGTTTAGAGTGTAATTCCTCGCTTAATCTCAGAGGATTAAAGAGGTACAGTAGCGTCTAATCCTTGCTGTCAGAAATAATAACCTTCTCATATTTGAATAACCCACCTTTGATTGGGAGCTGATCTGCATGTTTCATCGCTCTGTAATCTGATCTGACAGAAACCAAGGAAGGCCTACAGTGGAATGTGGAGGATATAACAGGATTAATGTATGTACTTTGTGAATAAAGGGAGTTTCATTTGGATTTTCTCTGTTTCTAGTGATTCTCTTTGCTTCCAAACTTTGTCCTTGAATATGGCTCTTTCAGAATATTAACTTTATAAACAGTCGTAGTGGTTAGAAATGAAGATATCTTTCAAATCTGTGGCTGAAATAGTAATTATTACCCTTTGATTAGCTGAAGTAGTTACCCCTGGCAATAAATGATGGATTCACCCAACATTGAGAATGTATTTTTTTTTATTATTTCTTTTTATAGCAATAAATCAAACCACAGATCTGACAAAACGCTATTTTTTTTGGTGAAACTGCAGTTTTTTTTTTACAAAAATTAAATCATTTATCAAAACAAAACCATAATTACTGCTTTGTTGGACCTCCCCAGGTCTGAATTCTTATGAAAATTCTACATTGAGCAGGTTCCAACCTTCACAAACGAGCATGGACCCTCTCCTAGACCAGTTTTTCAATTTCCACCGTACGTCTTTTTGCTGACCACGTCATTTTGTTGAAATGCTTTTAACCCATAAGAGCCCATGGTGACATATGTGTCCCAAACCATTTATAAGGTATGGAAAGCTCCCTAAACAGCTACATCTTTCACGTTATATCATGATTACTGGACGTCCTGGATGCAGTCACATGGCATTTTATGAATTTGTGGAGGTGTGACCTCGTTTCCAGAGTGACGGTGTGCTGAGTGATGCTTATTTGAAAAGAACATTTCTGTTTCTAAACGGTGTGTTTTAAACTTTTTATCCATTTTAATGTGTATGTTAAGCATTATGGGTTAAGGCTGTTATGGGTTAATGAAGCAAAGCTTAAACAGGATTGAGAAAAGGCTCAAAATTGTCAGTGTACACCTGCAGAGATAATAATCAAAACCTCCTCTAGTGCTTTACCTGAAATTACCATGTCAAAAAATGACTAGGGAAATGGAATTGTTTTCTTAAGCAGTCATCTATATATATATAGGTCCGGACCCTATTTGGAATCACTGGGCGAAAGGTGGGAACACACCCTGGAGGGGGCGCCAGTCCTTCACACACTCACACCTACAGAAACTTTTGATCCATCTACCAACATGTGTTTTTGGACTGTGGGAGGAAACCGTAGCACCCGGAGGAAACTCACGGAGACACAGGGAGAACACACCACACTCTTCACAGACAGTCACCCGGAGGAAACCCACGCAGACACAGGGAGAACACACCACACTCCTCACAGACAGTCACCCAGAGGAAACCCACGCAGACACAGGGAGAACACACCACACTCCTCACAGACAGTCACCCGGAGGAAACCCACACAGACACGGGGAGAACACACCACACTCCTCACAGACAGTCACCCAGAGGAAACCCACGCAGACACAGGGAGAACACACCACACTCCTCACAGACAGTCACCCGGAGGAAACCCACGCGGACACAGGGAGAACACACCACACTCCTCACAAACAGTCACCCGGAGGAAACCCACGCAGACACAGGGAGAACACACCACACTCCTCACAGACAGTCACCCGGAGGAAACCCACGCAGACACAGGGAGAACACACCACACTCCTCACAGACAGTCACCCGGAGGAAACCCACGCAGACACAGGGAGAACACACCACACTCCTCACAAACAGTCACCCGGAGGAAACCCACGCAGACACAGGGAGAACACACCACACTCCTCACAGACAGTCACCCGGAGGAAACCCACGCAGACACAGGGAGAACACACCACACTCCTCACAGACAGTCACCCGGAGGAAACCCACGCAGACACAGGGAGAACACACCACACTCCTCACAGACAGTCACCCGGAGGAAACCCACGCAGACACAGGGAGAACACACCACACTCCTCACAGACAGTCACCCGGAGGAAACCCACGCAGACACAGGGAGAACACACCACACTCCTCACAGACAGTCACCCGGAGGAAACCCACGCAGACACAGGGAGAACACACCACACTCCTCACAGACAGTCACCCGGAGGAAACCCACGCAGACACAGGGAGAACACACCACACTCCTCACAGACAGTCACCCGGAGGAAACCCACGCAGACACAGGGAGAACACACCACACTCCTCACAGACAGTATATATATAATATAATAATTGGAATTGTTTGAGGTGTGTTACACAATAAATCTGAGTGAAATACTTCTGACTGAGGTGATCTTTGCCAGTGGTTGAATATTTCACATTTCATACATTTATTCAAAAGAGAAAATGTAACGTATTTCCGTGTCCTTGTGTTTACGATGAACACATTGATTTGAAGAGGTTTTCAGATTTAAATAAAAGGCTATGGCTCTGTACTCGCCCACAATCTGTTTAGAGTTGAGCATCACGTATGAGTTCTAGTATTAATTTGTTTTACTCACGCTGCACGTCTAACGCGCCTGTTTTCATCATTCATTTTTAATTACAACAAATTGAAATGAATGTTGTCAGTCAAATCCTCCTGGACTCTAATGGTTATGGAATACTTCACTCAAAAGCAATGAAACCATGTGCTGTGTTTATTGCTTAAGGCTGGAGACAGCTGTCAAAAATCTGCCTGTTATTCAAATATATGGGGACACCTTTTTCACTGCAGTCATACTCTTATGTTCTCTCTCTCTGATACTGAATAATTACATGAGTGAATACCAGTACGTGACTGCTTTCCCAGTGCTTTCTCCCTAAACAGCCTGAATTGAGTTATTCAATGTTATTTGCACATTGTGGTGAAGCTTAATTGTCCTTGCAGTATTCCTCATACCACTTCATATAGAGTTCATTTCTGCCTGTGAATATCTTGTGATTCCTTTAGTGCTAGGCTTAGTCCAAACCCGTGAAAGTGCTAAAATAACGCACAAGTCATTACGCTTTTGCTTTGTTTTTTTTCCATGGTTTGAAAAGCTCCTACACTCTCTTTGTCTTCGGTTCCCAGTCATTTTCCCGCTCCCCCATGGTGCGCAGGTTCGACTGTGAAGTTGATGGCAGCGTATCAAGATCACCAGTGAGGGAGCTGTTGGAGGACGATCAAAATTCAGCACGGATGAATTTCACACTCCAGAGAAAGGCTGACCCCCCCTGCAGCGCTGACCTCATCCTCTTAAAGCCGTAGTTCGGCCACATTTCTACTCGAATTATAGCTTCAAAGTTTGGTTTCTTAGTTTTAGTCTCGGGGCTACTTTTGGCCAAGGATTCTCAGCATTCAAACGGCTCCTGAGTAAAGACTAAGGTCACCATGCTCAATGCCAAGCATGGACCAGAGGGGTATGACCCCCACCCTCCCACCCAAAAAAAAAAACAAAAACAAACCCCAACCGCATTCTCTGGGGTGAAGAAACTACAATAACTTTGAGTGGGGAATGAGTTGTGGAATCTGATAGAGTGTGT